>NW_017728947.1:70798714-70801929 GCF_001723895.1 Crocodylus porosus
GCTGACTTCCTGCCCTTTGGGCAGGGGGCTGGACTCGATGATCTCCCGAGGTCCCTTCCAGCCCTAATGTCTATGAAATCTATGAAATTAGTAATAATCGCAAAATAAATTGTCTCTTTCTTTTCCGAATCCAAAACTCTAAAGAAGACCTCATCATTTCCATGTTCTTCAATACTATCAAGTAAGAACCCACAAGTCTTTCATCTCACTGAAAAGCATAAATAAAACAATCCTGAGTGGCATCTTGTTTCTTCAGTACCCGTGCTTCTTTCATATTGTGTAAAGGCCCAAATAGGTTTTTCATGAAGAGAAAAGCCCAGCATTTCATGGGTAAGAAGCTTGCTGTCATGGTATATAATAGTCTGCATTCTCTCCTGATCTATTACCTAGATTAAGAATGTGGTGTTTGGTGGGGAAAAGACCAGCTTAATGATTTGGAGATTATTAATATGCTGATAAAGACAGCAGTTGTCAATAATTAGCACAATGCACCAGTCAAGTGTTGTCATCTTTTGGGTGCCTATACATGGGCTGGTCCATGTTTTAATTAGAACATGTCAGAGCTGACTTGATTAATCAAGTCTGCTTTGCATTCTAATTAAAACACTTTAGCTAGCCTCATCTTCATGTGTCCCCGCAGATTTAAAAATGGCCAAATGGTCATTCGACCAGGTTTATATAAAGCTCCCCACAGGCCAGTTTTAAACCCGTGGGCACTTATACTCATGACTGTGAAGTGTTTTAATTAAAGCAGCTCTCAGGGAACCACTCTAATTAAAACACCTCCACCACCACCACCACCCTTAAGCGTGCACATATGCAGCCTTTCTGTCCAGACTTATAATCCATTCTGGTGAAAATGTCATGTCATTCACATTTGGCTATTATGCTCAGGATTGATCAGTTCATGTTTCACATGAGCCACCAATGTGATACTGCAGCCAGCAAAGCAAACAAAACTCTGGCTTGCATCCAACTCTGGATCTCAAGCAAGACCCAGGAAGTAATACTCCCACTTTACTCAGCTTTTGTGAGGCTACAGCGGGAATACTGAATCCAATTCTGGGCTCCATAATTTAGAAAGGATGTGGAGAAGCTTGAACAAGTCTAGAGGAGAGCCATGTGAATGATTAGAGGACAAGAGAGCAGCACTTATGAGGAGACACTGAGAGCCATGAGACTCTTCAGCCTGGAGAAGCGAAGGCTCAAGGGTGACTTGGTGGCAGCTTATAAGTACATAAGGGGTGTGCATCAGGAATTGGGAAAACATCTGTTCACCAGGGCATCCCAGGGAAAGACAAGGTCCAACCATCACAAACTCCTGAAAGACCATTTTAGGCTGGATATAAGGAAAAATGTATTTATTGTCTGAGTCCCCAGGGCCTGACTCCCCCCAGAAGTGGTGCATGCACCTCCTCTGGACGCTTTTAAGAAACACTTGGATGCCTATTTTGCTGAGATCACTTGACCCCAGCTGACTTCTTGCCCCTCGGGCAGGGGGCTGGACCCAATGATCTTGCAAGGTCCCTTCCAGCCCTAATGTCTATGAAATCTATGAAACTGAAAAAGTCAGCAAATTTTATTTCATTTTAATTCGTTTGTAGATTAACCTTAAAAACAGCTATATTATCCATTGCTTCCAATGAAATCCCTTACAAAAAGCTGATCAGCCAAAGTTTTAGTCTTTTAAATAAACATCTCTTGATTGATGACTATGCCAGGATTTTCAGAGATTTAATCATTCAACCACACAGCTAATACATTCTGACTATACTTCGTATTTTCCTTTTTTTTCCCTTTTGTTTTGGGATCAGTATTTTGTTTGGGCCCTTCATCATATTCAACAGATTTTGGACATCCAGAAAAACTGTGTTTCCTGGACAATTCTTGGCATATTTTTCTTTCTTGGTATTCAGTTGCTTGAATAGTGTGATTTTTTTTTCAAGCCATTTCAATCAAGCTTTCGTTTGAATCCAGCCTTAATGGCAATTTATGACATTGAAAGAGGTGTCACAGCAGCCAAAAGTCTCAAATAAAGTGCATGCAAGACTAGCCAACACGGATGCATGTTTAATATGAACTATTTGACACCTGATGCCAGCACCCTTTGCCACATCAAATAAGACTAGAATTTTCCTGTTTGATGGAAGGGCAGGCCTCTTTCACAGTAAAGTCACTGGCACACTGTACAGCAAGCTGTTTGTACTACATTAAAATTTGTGAAACAGTTTACAATCAACAAGATGAGAAAGGAAGGCTTTCAGTTTGATTAGAGAATGAAAATGTTTGTCAAATTAAACAGGCAAAATCTCAGTGTCAACATACACAGTAACGTCCATTTTCATAGAACAGACTGAAACTTATTTGGGAACGGAAGGGGCACAACACATGTGGGCTGTCAATTTAAACAGTTTTAATATAAGGGGCAAGACTAGTGGTGATGCATAGGGGGTGGACGGGGATGCAAATGCACCCCCTGAGAGTGCCGGTGCACTCCCTAACTGGCCGCACTCACCGCTTAGGCAATGGGAAGGGGAGCAGGCAGGAGTGCTGGTGCCTCCCCCCGCGAGCGCTGATGGATCACTACAGTCACTTCTGGAAGTGGCCGCAACCACTCCTGGAAGCGGCTGCAGCAATTGGCCACAGCGATTGGCCGTCGCAGGATCAACTTGCTGCCCAGGGGGACCCCTGCAGATCAGCCGCGGGATACCCTCCCTGGTTGGCAGGATTGGCCGTGAGGGAACCCCCCCAGTCAGTGGGACTGGTCACAGGGGGGACATGTGTCCCCCATGACTAAGGCAGCACCTATCACCCATGGGTAAGATGGCAGAGGTGGAACTGGGACTAGCTACCCGGATCAAGGACAACAAGAAGTCCTTTTTTAAATACATAGGGGGCAAAAAGAAGGTACTGGGTAACATGGGGCCCCTGCAAGACACTAGAAAATCTGGTCATCAGGCCAAGGGACTGTGGTGACAAAGCTAACCTATTTAACAATTTCTTTCCCTCCATTTTCCTGAGCAGGGACCGGATCAGCCCCACCACCAGGCTCCCTCAGGTCGCAGGGGAGGCACACCCAGACCTAGAGTCAGTGAAGATCTAGTCAGGAAACTTCTGGAGGGGCTGGATGTATTTAAATCAGCTGGTCCTGATGATCTCCACCCAGAGTGCTGAGGGAATTAGCTGAGGTCATTGCGGGACCCCTGGCACGGCTT
>NW_017728947.1:70803094-70848192 GCF_001723895.1 Crocodylus porosus
ACGCAGGGACTCCCTGCTCTCATGCCTGCCATGGCCAGACCAAGACACCAGCCAACCTAGATCCCCATCACTGCTCTCCCTGGCCCATCTCCTGTGCTGCCCACTGTACCCTTCCACACAGGGTTAAGGCACAAAGCCGGTCTGGTGATTGCCAGCCAGGAAACACCACATTTCCCAGGCCAGGGCAGAGCAGCAGGGAGTCAAAATGCTGTGGCAAGTAAACAGCACAGTGCCTACTCAGCCCATCCCAGGCATTAGGGCTACGGAGCCCCCATCTGCCTGCACCCAGCCACAGTCTCAGCCACCTCCTCAGGATATGCTCCCCCGCCCAGCCTGTCTGAGACATGGTGCAGCTCCTTCTCTGAGCAAAGTAATATTCTAATATTATAAAAGCCTTAGTCTGTTTGTCTGTCTGTCCATAACACTTCATTTGCACTCTGAATGGTTGTCTGAAACAACCAATCAGAGTGCTCCAAAAGCATTCTAAACAGGAGGAGGTGGCAGCGGTGTGGCAAAGCATCGCCATGACAGCCTCGTCCCCCCCAGCCCTGCTCCCTGCAGGCGATGGCAGTGGAGTGACCAGAGTAGGGGGGAGGTCAGCGTCACTGGCCTTGCCCCCCACACCCCTCAGTCCCCGCTGCCAAAGTGGCACCATCCTCCAGCAGGGCTGGAGCGGTGTGGGGCACGGAAAGTGGTGCTGCCCTCACCCCCCTCCCTGGTCCTGCTCCTTGGAGACAGAGGGAGACAGAGAAGGGGGGAAACGGGCCTGGACCTGACACGGTGGGGCAGAGACAACATATGGGGGTACACAGGCCGGCAGGTGGGGGGGAGGGGGTAGTGCGGGGAACAGGGCTGGATGAGAAGCGAGGCCGGACACAAAGCTCCATCTCTGCCTGCCCTCCCCCCATGAGAGTGGGAACTGGGGCCAGAGAGGGTGGGTGAGGTGTGTGGGGGTGTGGGAGGAGCCTCATGGGGCCAGAGGCAAAGTGCTGGCAATGCGGGGCCTTGGGTGGCGGTGCTCCATCCTTGCCCACCCACCCTCCTCCCCCTGCCATTCTTGATGGGCAATTGGCTGGTACCAATAATAAATGCTGTAGGCTGTTTCTTGACCATACTTCAAACTCAAGAAACAAAAATTTCACCCGCAGACATTCTTAACATCTCACTGTTTACATTAAACGTTCCCAACCAGTCTGATCAAATGTGACTGCAACAATGAGGCAAATATACTATGTCTTTGTGAAGGTTAAAGAATAGCAACAAAAGAAATCCTCTTGTAAACCATAATAAAAATTCCAGCCGACGGCCAACAGCACATAGCAAAACAAAACCACCATTATGATGCGGCCAGGATGAAGGAGGTAAAGCTAGAAGGGTTGCTCCCTGAGCAGACACATTGTCTTTTCTTAGCTCATTGATGTGTGGGCATGTCAAATCACAGCTAAAATGCCATCTCAAATTCAGCTACCAGTGCTTCACTTCTCTGAGTAGCCTAAAAAGGAAGTGTTAGAGGGCTACACAGAGAACTATGTGGAGCAATTCTGTCAGAACAATGGTTAATCTAAAATGGTGTAAAATGTTCTTTGTATCTGAAGAATCTCTTCTCCAAATAAAACATGTGCAGTCCATAAATTGATCTTCCTAACTATATTATCTTCTTAACTGTGCAAAGAGAGAGCCTCCAAGTTTGAAACCTAACAAAAATTGACACTGTAAACCCCAGAATCAGCAAATTGAAAACTTAAAGCCTTGCATATAACAAATACAATCCTGTCATTAACACAAGCAATGCTGGACTGATTAGATTTTCTTATATATTAATTCTTCTAGCTCTTAAATTACTTGAAACTACCATAGATTTTCCAATTTCTACACTTGTACTACTACAGAAATCAGAAAGCTTGTTAACAGAATTTTAGTCCATCTTTAGACAGAGCACACTGAACTTTGCCTTGGCTAGACGGACACAATTTTTATTTCAGAACTGAGCCCTGGTTATTTTAACCCTTCTGTATGAGCGTTCCCCTACATAATCACAAAAGCTGTTAATTTTAGACTGAAACTAACTGCATCTCAATTCAAAAATCCACCAAAAGGTCTTCTACATGGAAAGGAGACCTATTACCAGGTTCTAAAATTTGAATTAAATCTATATGTTTCAGACCCTTTTCTACAATTCTTAGGGCCTTGGTACACATTACACTTAGTGCATGTTATATTTAGATTGTAGTAAGCATGAATATGATTTAGAAGGTTTCATGAGCAGTTGCAAGGTAACGCTTAAAAATCTGTTCTAAATATAAATCCTAGTAAGCATTACCTTGCAACTGCTCAGAAAACTTTCTTAATCTAGATTGCACGACTGCATCACAAATTTGTGATCCCAGGGCTGAGACTTGAGAATCAGCTGATTTTTGAGTCTCAGCCCCAGGGACCACTCCAAACCAGCTCCCATGCAATCCCAAGTCTGAGATCCCCAAAATTAACTGATTTGGAATCACACAAGAGCATAGGGTGAGCGAGAAAAAATTACTGCAGGGGGTTGAGCATACATGTGCATAAGCACAAGCTTGCCCCTTCCTCCTTCCTCCTGCCCCACTGGTAAGTCTGTGGGGGAACGGCCATGGGGGGGGGCATATTGAGGCCCTTGTGGTAAAGGAGAGTGTGGGGCACAGGCAGGAGTGAATGGGGCCCTGACTGGGCCAGTGGTGGAACAAGCGGAGCCCGGGCATTTGTCCAGGGATGCAGGGCAGCTCCCGCCTCTGTATGCACGCCAGCAGAGGCCTGGGGGCATGTGCCCCCCAATCTGTGTGCAGGGTGACGGCAACTGCCGCTACACACTGTGCTTTGAGCACCACTGCTAATGCAACTGCCTTGAGAGCCATATGACACCGTGTGTGTCCCGCTGTGAGGTGGTCAGGGGGTGCAACACAGCCCAGCAGTGGCAAGACATACATGGCAATGTGAGCAAAGCCCAGTGTGCAGTGGCAGCCACCTCCACTCCACCCCCTGGATGAGCCACCTGGGCTCCAACTGTCCCACACCCAGCCCAGTTGGGGCCCTGTTCACCTCTGCCCTTGCCTCTGCCCCACTCCCTCCCTCAATGTGGGGGCCTCAATCTGTGCACCCCCCCATGCCCTGTCCCCTTCACAGAATAGACAGACTGATACTTGCCTGCTGTGCTGGACAGCCAGTCATTAGGGCTGTGCAAAATTTCACTGGCAGTTTCGTTTCAACGCTGTTTCGACTTGTTTCGAGCTCGAAACAGTGAAATCAAAATGAAACAGAGAGCTTCGAAACAGCTTCAAAACAAAATGAGGCAAGTTGAAATGTTTCAAAATTTTCAAATCTTTTCAAGTTTCGAAGCTCAAGCTGTGCTTGCCTGCAGGGAAACAGAAACTAAAGTAAGGAGAGGGGGGAAGAGTAGGGAAGGGGTGCTCTCATTATTGACTGTTTAGCTGGCCAGTGTGTGTCACTCTTCCCTGAGGTCTCTTCCAATCCCAGTGCTCGGGGGGAGGAAGGTAAAAACTGCATAAAAGGCAGCATTGTTTAAACGGCCTCGAACTGCTTCCTGCCTTGGTGCCAGTTACTGAGCTGTGTGTTCCAGTTTTGCCTGTCAGCAGCTAGGGGTGCAGGGCCCCAGAACCCAGACGCCCCCTGCACCTATCCCCTTGAAACTTGGCAGTTCATGCCCTCAGAAGGGACTAGCATTCCTGCAAGTTTCATCCACATCAGGCCAGAAATGATAAAGTTATAAGCTGTTTCAAGCTTTCCCTCTATAGCCTATGGGTGAAATGTCGAAACAGGGTCAAAATGAAACATAACAGCGGTTTCGAATCAAAATTAAATTCAAAACAAAACGCTGTTCCATCGAAACACAAGTCGAAATGGAACAATGCCATTTCACACAGCCATCCACATGCATGGGCTGCCATCCTGGCTATGTGCACGGCCCTCCCCACTCCTGCTGCAGCCACCCAGAGCCTGCAGCTGGGCTGCTTTGCGGCCCAGCCCGCTGCCCCATGTTTGTGGGGGCTGAGTCCCATTAGCCCTGGCCTTCCACCACCTATATATAAGAACTTCTTCAAGACTCCCATGCGGTCTAAGGGATGAGACCCAAAAATCAGCTGATTTTCAGGTCTCAGCCCAGGGACACAGAACAAGCTGGAGACTCCCATGCAGTCCTGGGGCTCTGACCCCAAATCAGTGGCTCCTAGCCCCAGAACTGCAATTGAACAAATTATCTCCATAGGGGAGTCCCACATTAAGGAAACACACATTACATAATATGATTGGGAGCTACTCTGCCCTTAAACAGGTGTGACTTACTACAATACAAGAGCACCTAACATATGCTATCCTGCTTGCACACTAGCATTTTAAGTGTGGTTAACACGTGCTAAGTGTGGTTAACACATGGTTAACATGAGTAAGGTACACTGAGTAGTACCTTACTCAAGGTTATTAGCTTAATGAAATCAAAGGAACTACTCACAAAGTAAACTGTTACTCACTGCAAGTAAGGTGGATAGAATGTGATCATTTAGTGTTTTATATTTGTAAAATAAACTTTAAATGGATTTATACTTAAAACAGGCAGCTTTCAGCATTGTATACGCAGGAAAAAGAAGTATGTTTACTGACTGCAGGTAGTTGGGATAACATCTGAAAAACAGAAAATAAGAAACTGTTTCCCACATTGATAGTTCATTTTAATGTACTAAATCTGTACTAAAAAAAGCAAATACAGGCCTTACTATTTAGCAAAGAAAATAAGGCACATACTGGTAACTCTGAAAGATCTATAGTGCTATATGCAGTGACATTCAAATGAAGAGATCAGTCCAAAGCTGCCTATACTTTTCTCACCATATCATACACATACTTCAGTTCTACAGATTCTGTGATTTAATTGTTGTTGACAGTGCATTGTTAAAACCCTGGCCACTGTTATCATATACTATCCTATTTCAAAGCTCCAACACATCAAAAATGGGACACTGCCTGCCAGCTAAAAACAGCTACAGAAACCAAAACAAAAATACAGTATACTAACATTTCTATGTAAAAAATAAGTCTTTCCTAAGCAAAAGTCCATTCAGGTATATTGTCACTCTGAAATATGGAAAAGCAGGGTTCTTCTGTTAATGGAAAAATAAATGATTTTATGATCATAGTAAACTATGATCAGAAAACTTAGTCTTTTGCTTCAACTGCATACCAAGCAGTGGTTCAACCATACACACTACTAAGTGGGGTTAGTTTAATTCACCAGAACAGTCTGGCAATAGCAGAGTCCTACAATCCTAGAAAAAGGAATAGAAACTAACATAATTGTAAATTCACTAGTGGAAAAAACTATACCAAATCATGCTTTTTAAGTTTCCTATAGTTAAGATTTTCAAAGCATTTGTATTCTATCCACATATATTGAGTTGTTCTTAACTTCCTGAAACTTTAACTTGTTGGGTTGAAATTCATTAGGCTTAGTCTCTGCCTGAAGGTAGGTACTTATGAGCTCTCTCATAAAACAGGAAGAGAGAATGAACTCCTACTGAACATCTGTCATTTAATTCTTTTTTCTAAATACCTCTTCTACCATTCCCTGTGTGCAAAATGTTCAACTTTGGTAGGGTAATGACTGTTCTTGTGGAGGAGTCACCTCAGGGCATTCTCATGGAAATCATTCTGACTTGGCTGACTTTTAGAAACTACTGCAATACAGGTTCATGAGTCAGAAGTACCATTTAAAGCACTTCTAGCAAAAGAAAGTGTAACCCAGGCGGTATTCCAAGGCCGGGTGGACCACAATATCTTTCAAGGTTAGGTTAACCACTATCACTGTAACCGGGTCTTGGTTGAGCCCTTTTGTCTCGATCACGCCATCAGGGACCCTCAGCGCACCAGGTCTCTCTCTCTCCCAATGGGGGTCTCCACCACCAGCAGCTTACTCTTTTCATCCTTCTCAATCCAATTGCATACAGTAGACAAAACCCATTGGCCCTGTGCAGGGACTTGCTGGGGCTTTGCTCCAGAGAAGTGCAGGGTCCCCACAACCTCAGAGTGACCCCACATCTCTCTATGCTCCCATCGGTCATACGCCTCTGAGCACAAGGCATGCATCGTTAACCGTTGTTGGTGATCTGGGCCAGTCTGTTGTTTACAGTAGCAAGCAAGAACCTGGAAAGGGATGGAGTTGGTCCCTAGAGTGGCCCCTTTCATCCACCCCAGATCAGGGCACACTAGAGCGATGGTTGACACTTCTTCCTCCACTGCAGCTATTTCAGCAGGGAATTTTAGCCTCACATTCACATAACCCCTGTAAGGATACTGTTCCTGGCTTAAGCCACAAAGTCCCAACCCCATAAGGGGAAGCAAAGCCAGGTGTCTCAGATGTTCCCTGTAGAGGGATTCAGATACGATGATAACCTGGGACCCGCTGTCTAGAATGGCCCAGCACGGGCGACCATTCACCCTCATGGGGACCTCTGCACGGGGTCCCACTAGCTCCCTTGGCAGTGAATTTACTGAGGGTAATGTACGGGAGTCTGTCTGGGTCCAGAGCAGAGCCAACTCCATTGCTCTGCCCCTTCCCCATTTCCTGCTGCCCAGCACCCTTTTAACCTTTCAAATACCAATTCAGGGTTCTCAGGCTGGGTGCACTCCCGAGCCACATGCCCTGGCTCCCCACATCTATAGCAGAACCCCGGGGCCCTAGAGCGGGTATGGGGCCGAGGTCCTCCCGAGGCACAAGGACAGGGCAAGGGCTGATCCCTGGGGGGGTTCTGGACACAGCAGCTGCTAGTGCTGGAGCCACAGGCTCCTCTTCCACTCCCAACAAGGTGTCCTCATAGGGAGCCACCGTTAGCACCCGACACATGGGTCCTCTCTGGGGCAAAACATCCTCTGGGACCCACATAGTCTCTTGGAGCCTGGATATCTCTTCCTCTTCACGAATCTCTCGGAGGAGGTGACTGAAGTCAAGTGGGCTGCTCCTGCTCCCCGCTACATTGAGGTTCTGGAGTAAATCCAAGCTATACCATGCCTCAATACGAATTTGCCGTAACTGTATCTGATCAGTGTCAGTGACAGTAAGTGCTCCTTGGGTCACCAGGCATTGTAGCATGGGCTCTAAGCAAAGGACATATGCTGAAAGAGTCTCACCCTTGCGCTGGAAAGTTCCCAGCAATTTGTAGTACGCCCCCCCCCTCCCCCCGTGAGTTGGCCAAAAGCATCCTGAAGGACCTGCACGCATTGCTGGGTGGTTATAGCAGGGTTCCAGAGTTTGGCAGTCCTCACAACCCCAAAGGCAGGCTCCCTCAGGACCTCCAGCAGACGGCATCCTCATCAGGTATTTGCCAAGTCAGTAAAGTCTCTTGAATCTGGGAGAGCCAAGAGTCAAATCCTTCCCCCCCTGCAGGGACTGGCAAGGTTCCTGAGAAACTCTGCGTCTCTTATAGGCTGCCTGGTCACTGGAGGAACGGGTCACCTCCCGCAGAATCTGCTGGAAAACCCCCACCCATTCTGGGGTAGCTTCAGTACCAGCAGTTTGCCCCACTCCCCCTGCACAGTCCCATCACTCGCGGAAGGTACAGCAGACTGGTCAGCATTGGACATGTCTCCTGGTGGCTCTCTCGCTCTCTCTCTACAGGGGTGCACAGCGCTTGAATAATATTCTAGCACCCGCTACGCAGGAATTCCAGACAAGCCCCCAAAATGTAACCTGGGCGGTACTCCAAGAGGAAACCCCTCTCCAATTGAAGGGATCAAAGCAGGTGCACAAGCTCTGTGGGAGGTGTAGGGACTCTCCTCCTCCTATAGAGCAGAGCCAGACCACCAATGGGGACTTCACCATATACCTTTTACTACTGGGAACATAACAGGCATAAATCAGAGGGTATAGTGGACAGTACAATGCCCCAAGGGGGCAGGATTCAACAAAGGTTAGACACTTACAGTCATTGACAAAAATACAGGGTTAACAAAATATAGAACACAAACAGCAGAACAAACAATATGGGTCGGTGAAATATAAAAAAGGGAGAAAATGCAAAATGTCAAATGACAAGGAAACATAGGGCATTGGTAACCTGGAGGGGGCGAAAAACACAACGGCCCCTTTCTACTGAAAGAAGATTTGCTTCTTGTTAGCTCATTCACCCCACACCATCTCAGCTGGGACTCGAACCCAGATATCCCATGTGGCAGGCAGACACTGCCACACAGCCGGCAATGTTCCTGCCTGCTAGGGGTCTTGACCTTCCCGGAACCCCGGCCTCACATCAAGCTGCCTAGTCACTAATTGGAGGAACTGGAAGCAGAGCTGGGAACTTCTCATGTCACTGCTCAGATCCTTGCTGGAGCCGGGGGAGCCTCTGCTGCAGCCTCTCCCAGGGGATCCTGGAGCCCAGGGGGGAGCCTCTCCTGCCAGCCGCGCTGCTGAGGGTCCCACTGCTGCCTGCAGGTCCTGCTCTTTCAGGCTCTTCTGGGGCACTGCTCCTACCCTGCTGGCTCAGCTCTGTGAAGCTCCTTCCTTGTTGTCTCTCTCCTGAGTCAGCCCATGCTGCCCCTTTTATCCCCTCCAGGTGACCCAAAGGGCTAATTGGGACACGGGAGGTGAGTCTCTGGGGCCTGATTGGTGTGGAAAGCTAATCCCAAGTCCTCCAATCATCTTTTGCCCTTTCAAAACCCCTGGGCCAGGTCACTGCCAGCCAGCCCGTCACAAAAGAATAGAGCTAGAGAAGGTACCAGAAGAAGAATAACTGGTATGCAGGAATGGATATAATTTGGGGAGCAAGATGAATCATTGGAAAGTTCTGTAGATGAGGAGGCTTGGGATTTCTCAGAAACAGAAGCTGGGGGGAAAAAAAAGAGAGACCGAGGGTTTATGGGAAGGGTAGAAACTTCCCTTAAGGGTATGCTGTATGGAGACTGCAGGCAAAGCATGGTATGGGAGCCTACAGGTGAAGCATGGTATGGGAGCAAAAGCCTATTCCATAGAAGCAAGAGGAAATCACAGTGATGCAAGACAGACAAGTGGCATGAGATGGTGGAAAGGAACTTGTAAAATTTGAAGCCAGAATGGATTAGGAAAGTTGGAGATGTTTTTATAGCACTGCAAAAAAATCTCTTTGTCCTCACATCTATGAAAGGCCTCTATTTCCAAGATAAGTGTTATATAGCAACACCTGGCTGGAAGAGACACATCTATCACAGTCCCCAAAGACATTCTAGACAGGTACCACTACAGTGTTGATTAAATTTATAGAGAAAAATATCAGTATTTGAGGAAGGAATGGAGACAAGACATTGATCTACCTTTAGATTTCCCAATATCAAATAGCAAGCCATTCAAATTGCAGTAAAAGCAAAATATTATGTTAAGGATCGTAAAATCCAGTTATAGAAATTATACAATTTATGAATATTTTAATTTAATGTACATGCAGGAATATGCTTTTAATTAAAATATAGTATCAGTTCAAGAGATCATTTTTCAGTTTCCTGCTCTACACAAGCTTCCTTTTGAGACCTTAATAAATCATTTTCTCTAACCATGCCTCATACTCCCACCAGTAAAAGGGTGTTAATATAATCTCATCTCTTGCCTTTGTCTATATTTAGGCTGCAAGAACTTTGGGGTGCAAACTTTCTCTTTGTGTGTTTATCTAACACCTAGCACAACAGGGCCCTGATCTCAGTTGAGGACTCTGGGCGTTACAGTAATGCAGAGATTTCATAGAATCATAGAAGTCTGGTCGGAAGGGACCCTGTAGATCTTCAAGTCCGACCCCCCACCTGGGTGGGAGAAAAGACTGGGCTCAAATGAGTCCAGCCAGGTAGGCATCAAGCCTTTTCTTAAAGATCCCCAGGGTAGGAGACAGCACCACTTCCCTAGGAAGTTGGTTCCAGCTCCTAGCCGCCCTGACTGTGAAGTAGTTCTTGCGGATGTCTAATCTAAATCTACTCTCTAATAACTTGTGTCCATTGTTCCTTGTCATGCCAGGTGGTGCTAGGGGAAACAGTGTCTCTCTCAAACCCTTCTGGTCCCCCCCAGTGAGTTTATAGACTGTCACCAGGTCCCCCCCTCAGCCTTCTCTTGTGAAGGCTGAACAGGTTTAGGTCCCGCAGTCTTTCTATGCACCTGTGGATGCACGACAAGGTCTGGTTAGCCCTGCCAACCGTGACCTCGCATTGTCAGCCCATGTTCATCTTGGAGTCTTACATATTTATTTACTTACATATTTATTTCCAGTATTACCTGGTGAGTCCAGCTAACCCCTAAAAACTATTACTATGAAAAGGCTAGTGCAAAGCCATAATTTTCTCTCAAGTCCACTTTTGACTTGGCATTTCTGGGATGCTGGGTTAAAAAAAGGCAAAAAAAAGAAAAAAAAGACGAGCACCACTTCAGACAAAGCATGAACATAACAAGCAGCGACCTAGTTTAGCAGGATTTTGGAACAAAGATAGGGAAAAATTTAAAGGAAGTTATTTGGAAGAACTGTATATTATTAAGCACATATGGAAACAAGGTATCAGCATTCACCTTTCTCTGTACACGTCATGCCTTAGTAACATGGAATATTTAGGTAGGGAAAAAACCTTTTTGAAGCTGCTGCAATAAACATTCAGTTTGGTATAACTGTTACTCAAAAGATGATGTGCTGGGAATAGCTAGAACTAAGACATTTTCCCACTTAGACAACAGTTCTTCAAAGCAAAAGCCCAAAAACACTTTGACTCCATGAATGGAAAATGTAAGTCACTGGAATTCTAGAGAGAGAGGTATGAAAAGCAAGTGCCTCTCACTTCAACAATCTCTCCTACTTCTGTATGAACCCTTCTTTACCGGACTCTCTAGAAAATACAGGAAGGAACCAGACAGTGGTTGGAAGCATTTCTGCTGGGTCACTGAAGCAGTAGGGGCATCAACTTTCATGTACAGGACAATGCTTTCTGTCCTCCTCTGAAGTACACACTGGGTGCGTCTGCACATTCATTAATGTGCCTTTGCTACTGCTGATTAAGTTTAGTACTTCTAAAATGAGGTACTAGATAAAGGCTTAGTAACTGCACTAATGTGCAGTAGAAAAGACAAACTTTTTGTGTAGACTAATTTTACTGCGCTTTAGCATGGTTTTTGTCATGGCGTGCTAATATGCAGTAGAACAGTCCACGGCACATTAAGGTGTCTCATTTAGAAGCAGCCGCTGTGTCACATATTGTCACCCTGCACACACCCAAAGATAACAGGACAGGCATAAACAAGGTGCATGCACTTATGTGACATTCCAAGTGAGGCACACTCTGTGGAGTAGAGTTTTTTCTACATCCTATCCCCCTAAAACTGAACTGTAAAGACTCCTCACCTAGATGTCCTTTCTCCACTGAGATGAAGGCTTTTGAAACATACATGTAATATATCTAAAGATATTCTTCTCTTCCTAGTGATATTGACATATCTGCACAATATTTTTAAATGCTCTATCACTTCTCCTTAAACAATGACCCTTGCTAAAGAACACTTGGTACTTCTAAATTTGCTAAGACTAGTAGGCATAGTTCTTTAGTGTTATGTATATTATTCTGCACAATTCAGTTTACCATAAGCCCTCTTGTATTGCTAATTAATGTTAAATATTGTTTTCTTAAAATTCAATTAGACCCCAGACATTACTTCCATATCAAGTCTGATGGTTTTCTCAGGAGAAAAATGTTTCTTTCAAGTAAAACTCATTTAAGGACATATTGACCTGAAATGCATTATTTCTTGCATCAAATTTAATAACTAAAATTCACATTAAACACACTCTCTTACTGTCATATAATTACTTAATTTTAAATAATTACATGCTTAGCACATGCAAACAGACACACATACACGTACATGTGTTTTTTCTGTTTACATATGCTAGTTATGTAATTATTTAAAATTAAGTACATGTGCATAGATAATGAATCATAACTCGGTATACTATGCACTCTGTTTAATGGTTCATAATACTGTTATACAAATTCAGGCAAAGAGAGTCTGATTCTGATCTCTTAATGTAGTATAATTACCGTATTTACTCAAAACCAAGATGAGATCTGTCCCCCACATCAACATGGGAAAAAAAAAGCCTTGTGTTAGATTTGAGTACTAGCCTGGGGCAGGTGGTAATTCAGTCCCAGCTTCAGCCCTAGAGCCAAAGCCAGAGCTGAGTCACCATCTGGAGGGGGTGTGAAGCATGGGGGGTGCACAGTGGGGTGGGAGACACACAGAGGAGACCAATGGTGTGCAGCTTGGAGAAAGCACAGGAGAGACCACACAGCCACTGTCTCCCTCCCTTCAGCCACTTGCCCCCTCCCCTTTATTTCAGCTGTGGCTCCAGCCCCAACTTAGCAGGGCCCCAAGCTACTGCCAATACTTCTGTCTGGTCAGGCTGGGCCAGGGCCCACGGACTGCCCCAGAGCCAGAGCAGAGCCAGCGCAGAAAGTAAGCAGCGGGGAGATGCAGGTAGCAGGGGGGGAGGAATAGTGGGTAGAGGAGATAGGCCCAGGCAAAGCAACAGGCACAATGGGGTAGGGCAAGTTATGGGCAAGCAGACATCACAGCAGCAAGTGGAAGTTTGAACAGGTGGCAGGGGGGCAGGAACAGGCATGGGAGAGGGAAGGGCAGGGGTCTGATCCCTTGCCCCTCACTGTTGCTTTCCCAACAACGTTGGTGGAGGGGACAAATTTGAGATGACCCCCACCAATAATTAGATTCCATACATGGAAAATTATAACATATTTATAATTTTCCATGTATAGAATCTAACTCTTAACAGGTCATCTTAGATTCAAAGTCATCTTAGATTTGGGTAAATATGGTAATTGTTATATCAGATAAAAAATAAAGTGCGATCAGACTAAGACTCATAATTGTCATTTGTTTTACATTTTTTTATCCACATATCCACTTTGCTATATACGTTAAGCAATATTAAGCCTCCCTTTTAAAAATTATTTTGCAAAATGTATTCTCGATTTGTACATTTAGTGTGACTCAGTACTCCAGTCAAATTAAGCATACAATCCAAATTTGGCATTTTCTTGCATTCCTTGATTTCCATATATAACAGCAACAAGTTATAAACCTAACCATTTAAAAATTGAACTTGAAAGTTGATTTTTTATTTTTACAACAGGAATCTGCAAACTCCAGAATACAGCTCAGATCCAAAATCTAGACTTCTTCCTAAACCACAAGAAGCCAACTTATTATTTTTCTTATTCCTCTTTCATTGCAGCACTTTTGTAGTGCATGCATTTCATTTCAACTGTGCCTCAGCATGACCTGAACCTGTAGCATTCAGGTTACAGTAAATGTATAGAGGTGTTCCTCATTTCAAACAATTCTCTTCCATGTGTCCACTGCACCCTGCAGTAAGAGGAAGCTAAATTTCAGCAATTAGCAGCCATTTCATCCTCTTGTAAGTTGCCATGGTTTAGCATTACTAACTGCAGAAGGAAGAGAATGGACACAGTAGTTATAATGGATCCACTGACATGCACTAACAGGCCGCATCCACACACATGCGGACGTTTGGTTCGCTGGGGACAACTAGAAGTGGCGTACCTTATGCTGCTGCTACTTGTCCCCGGGAACACCTGTGCCACACGCCCTCTAGCACACAGCAAGTTACACTGGGTGGGGTAGCGGAGGCTGGGGCCCGCACTGGGGTTGTGGGCGCCTCCTGGGGCTACCTGCTGTGTGGAGCCTGGCTGGCAGTGGAGCACAGCTCCAGTTCTGAGTTGCACACACTGCCCCTGCATGCTCCACTCCACGTTTTTTCATGGGTTTTTTTGCCCCCTAGGTATTCCTCCCTCCCCCCACTCTGCACTCCCTCTGCCCTGCGCTGTTCCCTTGCAGGGCAGAGAACAAAATAAACATGCAGTATGTGCTGCTGCAGATGTGTCCATGGCACCACATACCACAGTCGCACTTATCTGAACACAGGCTCAGGTAGCAATTTTCCCCCCACTTTAAATCCATTTATGTGTTGAATCTGTCTAAAACCTAACACATTTAGGTGAAATTTCTTGTTTTACAGAAAACTAGTTAATCCTCATAACATGCATGTTTTATGTCCACCCCTTCCCCCCTCCCTTTTTTTTCAGTTGACAGTGCCAGTCCAGAGCAACAATTGAGAGAAGAATCTCATGAAGCTTGGATTACAGAGGGTGAAATCATAGCTTGACTGAAGTCAATGGCAAAATTCCAGGATTACAGGCAGTCTTTACAATGATTATAAACAAGGTAGGTGATCATGTCTTTTAAAAAAATGAGAGTACTTAAGAAACATTCCCCTCTCTGGAGAGCTGCCCCTTAATAAATATATAACCCAAAACTTTCAGCTCACTATCATACAGTAATGAGAGTAGCTTTAAGTAAAGCATTCAAACCTCAGTGGGTCTATTAATTTTTAACTCAAATCACAATTGACTTAGTGCACTTCTTGGTTTTAATCACTTAGGTAAATTTATTTCAATATTCAGGAGTACCCAAAGCTTATTTAGTAAGGACTGTCAGCGTAGTTCTGAGATAACTCAGTTTTCCCTTTTTTTGTTTTGCTGTATGCACACACACGCAGAGTAGCCAACCTTGTACACACACGCAAAAATTCAGTAGCCTACTTTCTCAATGAACTTCCAGTTCTGTTTCATGGAGTATTTCTGACAGTTTCATTACACTCAGGTCAACAGAATGGGTATAAAAAAAATCATACCTGTCTAGCAGAAAAACTCTTACCCTTATTTGTTTGGCTTTGTATATATGTAACATGCTAAATTTTACATTAAAAACTTTCTCCTTATAACCCTGTTTATGCTTAAAATGGCTGTGTCTCATTCTAGGAATTTAAGTTGCTTTTTCAATCTGCATTCTACAGGACCAGTGTGCAGCTCTATGTTATGCAAAATTCAGTCCTTCAACTGCTGGTTCCTGTAAGTTAAATGCAGAGCAGGAAAATATTCAATTTAACCAGCTTGTAAATAATTATTTAAATTTAATAAGGAATTGACAATTTGTTTCTGATTAAAAATGTTTTATGAAATTATCATGTTGAACATGTCCTCTGCTTCAGGATTTTGAAGACAAAGTCCTAGAAGCAAGAGCCTTTATGACTATGAACCTCAGTCATTTTGTAAGTGAATCTATTTAATCCTTTTACATAAGGTCTTGAATTCTAACAAGAAAATGCTCTTAAATGTTTTTCTTTTTATTTTAGACCAAGACCGTGAGCCAATCCATTCAGGAATTATGTAATAATTAGTAATTTGGTCAGTGCTTAACTAACAAGTTGCCCACGGTTGGACAATTCCACTGCAACATACTATAATGATGAGATACTATGGCTGCATGTTCCCCATCAGTAAAAGACTTGTGCATCATCAAAAGCAATTCACAAAACTGCCCCCAACTAAATGCATAATCTGATGGCACAGCAGTGTCTCGCTGTGCTCAAAAGACACCCAGTCCCATCAGCAAGGCTAACAGTCATAACACAAAGAAAAAAAATTATCACAAGATACCACATACGAACATAATGCAATCTTCATATTATAATAAGCTTCTGTTTCCTTGTTGGGGGGAGGGAAGTCTGTTGTAATTAAATAGGCATCTGAAGGAAAGGGAAACAACAACCTCTACTAGTCAGTTAAAACAAGACTAACATAACATACAGGCAGTACTCGGACTTATGACACAATTGGTTCCTGAAAGCCATGTCTTAAGTTGAAATGTTGCAACTCAGAACCAATTTTCTCACAAGAAACAATGTTATAAATGGGGGATTGGTTCCCGAACAAGGCCCAATACCCTATTTTCACCAAAAATACCCCAGAATTTTGTACTCGATCAATTATAGATGAGTAGTATAGCTACATTAATATATTTATATTGTAAATAGCAATCATATTGATTTGGAAGGACTTCTTTGAGGTGACTTTGCTGGACTTTTTGAAGGGTTCTTGGCTGGAGTCTTCTCAGGAGTCCTGGCTGCAGGTTTTTCTGGAGTCTTGTCAGCTTTCTTAAAGGAAGTGTCCAAGGAAGTTTGAATAGATGTTCTCCAGGGAGATGAGCAATGCAGTGAACTTGTTCGCTGGCATGGCGTGGCGTTGCATCAGATCAAATGTTGTAAAGTCAAAACTGACGTCAGAACATTGAAACAGGGTGTCGATTTATAAACATTGTAAATGCAAAACGTTGTAAGTCAAGGATTGCCTGTATAACTAAATGAGCCCGTTAGAGCACAGAATGACTTCTGCAGCAGCTACACTGTAGGAGGTTGAAATGGGCCTATTTGCAAAGGAAGCTACTTGTGCCCACATAAATTTTAAACTGAAAATACATTTTAAAAACTGTCTATGTTTAACCGAGATCCATATACTTATCTAAATTTACTTGGCTGGTTTTAAACCAAATTAAGACAGAGTGGGTGTAGCTACACTTTCAATTAGTGCAACACAATAAACTCCAGCGCAGTTCTTGCTGGAGTTAACAGCTCCCAGGCACAGTGTCTACACATGCACCCGGGACTGCAGCAGGTTGAGACAAGGCAGAGCAGCCCTGGGCTTGCAACAGGCTCGAGGGGTCAGCCCCAGGCTCCAGGTTGTGGTGTCAGGCAGCAGAGTGTGCCCAAAGAGCAGAGCCATGTGGTTAGGCAGCAGGCAAGGATCTGGCACAATTTACACCTGAGTCAGCATTTATACACATGTTTAAGCACTGTTATTTTCACCGCTGTAAGATAGTACTATCTTACGGTGGCAAAAATTAATTTGCTGTGGTCAAATAGCGTTGCACATGTAGACTGTGACACTTTACACCACAGCAAATTAGTCTACTGTGTAGTTAAGTGCACATGTAGATGCTTCCAGTAAGGCTAAGACCCTCTAGAGTCTGTATCATAATATTAACACCTTAGCCCAGGACTGTTCAAGTGATACCTACACAGGCCACATGTGGCCACTCAGAACTTGGACAGCCCTGCCTTAGCCTACCATACAAGTATAGAATGCATGTCAACAGAAATTTTTCTTCAAAGAAAACACCAGTTTTCATTTCAGTAAGAGCTGTCACGACCCATTCTATCATTTTGTGCAGCCTTCATCTAGTGCAGTGGTTTTCAATCTGTGGTCTGTGGACCACCCGGGGTCCATGAAGCATGTCAAGGGGAACCCGTGGTTGTAAAGATGGTGGCCCTGCCCAAAGGGGAAACACCACCAGTGTCGCTGCTGCTCCAGCTCCCCGCACTGCCAGGGGCCACCTGAGCACCAGCAGCAGGCAGCCCAGCACCAGCAGGCAAAATACGGCCAGACAGCCTCAATTCATTGTGCTGCCACCACTGCGTCATGTGGCACATGGCAATGCTGCAGCCCCGTGGGTCCTCTGCTTGTCTGGTGATATCAATCTACAAACTGGAAAGGGCATGTGAGAGTGCGTACCAGGTTGGATGGAATTTCCATTGGGAAAACTGGCAGTGTCTTGAGGCATCTATGGAAAGCTTTATTTGGAACAGTAAGAACTGCATAACTTTTTACTGAAAGATTAGCTCCTACAAAACTGATAGAAGGGCAGGAGCAAAAGAGTGGTGCGGTATAGAGATAGCTCAGTCTGTGCCCCAAATTTTCATTTTCACAGTACACCACCTAATACATGTGAATATATGAGGATCTGATATGGAAATCTGGAGGAAACCCTGGGTGAATAGTTACCTGCTGGCTTTCATCAAGATGCTTAGGCTGTGTGTAGACAAAACAAAGGGCATGTGTGCACGACACTTTAAAGCAGGTTAAATGTTTTTGCACCACTTTAATGGTGTTGGTGTTTGCCCACATCAGCGGCAAATTGCACAGTAATTCCAGCTGCTGTAACAAATTTGGCAGCGTAATGGGCCTTAAGTGACTCGGGGTGCAGCAAACTGAAACTCCTCTGAGGAGTTTCAGTTTGCTGCCCTACAGCCGTACAGCGAAGCACCAGGCTCCATGCAGCTCAGGGGCGTTGCAGGAAGCCATGCAGACAGCTTGCCAGTAGCCTGGGAAGGCAGGCTCCGCCCAAGAAAAAAAAAGCAGCAAGCCTGATCTTTTTTCTTTTTTTTTTTTTCTTTTCCTTCCCCTGGAGCCTGCCTGCTGGAGCTGGGCAGGGACTGGGTATTTCCTTCTGCGGCTTCAGTATCCCCCGGGACTGCCCGAGCCAAGTGCCTGTGGGCAGGTGCTGCAGGGGAGGGAGGGGTGGAGAGGGGGGCTGCTGCTGCTGCCAAGGGAAGCACCAGCCCCACCCTGCAGCCTAGAGAGTGCTCCACCCGCCCGCAGCTTGCCCTCTCTTCCCTACCACCAGAAAGGCAGGTAAGTGGACAGATGCGTGCATGGCACAGGGGTTTACTTGGCCCTAAATTGAAGCAGTACTTTTAAAAACCCACCGCGTCAATTTAGGGCCCTCAGTTCCTCTATACACACCCTTAAACTCTGGGTTTCTCAAATAAGAGAAAATGACTTCTACACATTTGAAACCCTTGACAGCTTTGGGCTGAAAATGAGTTGACGCTGGACAGTGATGTGAAAAGCAAAATTGAGGAACATTTGCTCGTGCTCAAATCTGTTTCACCAATACTTTCCTGAAATGGGCAAAGAGAATGAGCAGATACATAACTACTTTGTAGTAGACTACAACTTTAGGTTCTAACAGCAAGAGAAGAGCAATTACTCAAGTTATCCTGTAACAGGGGACTGAGACTTGAAAATCAAGCATGAACCCTTTACCTAATTTGGGGGGGAAACAGTATCCTGATCTGACAGATAAGGCCATTAAAGCCTTGATACCAATCACCATCGCATAGATGATGTTCACCATTAATTTAGAACAACTAGACTTATACACATCCTGGGTTCATTCCTTCTGGCCCCATGGATGTTGAGGGAGTTGACTGATGTGACTGAAGAACCACTGAACATCATTTTTGAAAACTCAGGGCAATCAGAAGAGGTCCCAGATGACTGGAAAAGGGCAAACATATGCCCATATTTAAGAAAAAAAGGAGGATCCAGGGCACTACAGACAGATCCAGGGCTCCCTTCTTGAGAGCACGGAGGCGGAAAGGGATCTTGGAATCATTACTGACTCCAAGATGAACATGGGCTGACAATGCGAGGTCACGGTTGGCAGGGCTAACCGGACCTTGTCGTGCATCCACAGGTGCATCTCAAGTACAGCCAGCGAGGTGATCCTCCCCCTCTATGCGATGCTGGTCAGGCCACAGCTGGAGTACTGCGTCCAGTTCTGTGCACCCCATTTCAGGAGGGATGTGGACAATATTGAAAGGGTCCAGAGGAGGGCCACCCACATGATACAGGGACAACAGGGCAGACCCTACAATTAGAGACTGTGGGACCTAAACCTGTTCAGCCTTCACAAGAGACGGCTGAAGGGGCACCTGGTGACAGTCTATAAACTCACTAGGGGGACCAGAAGGGTTTGGGGGAGACACTGTTTCCCCTAGCACCCCCTGGCATAACAAGAAATAATGGCCACAAGTTGTTGGAGAGTAGGCTTAGATTAGACATCCGTAAGAACCACTTCACAGTCAGGGCAGCTAGGATCTGGAACCAGCTTCCAAGAGAAATGGTGCTGGCTTCTACCTTGGGGGTCTTTAAGAGGAGGCTTGATGCCTACCTAGCTGGGATCATTTGAGTCCAGTTTTTTCTCTCGCCCAGGCAGGGGGTCAGACTTGAAGATCTAAAAGGTCCCTTCTGACCCTACTTCTATGATTCTGAGACTAGTCTGCCTCACTTCAGTCCCTAGAAAAATCATGGAACAGATCGTCAAGGAATCCATTTCTAAGCATTTGGAGAAGGTGATGATTAGGAACAATCAGCATGGATTTACCAAGGGCAAGTCATGCCTGACCAACCTGATTGATTTCTATGATGAGATGACTGGTTCTGTGGATGTGGGGAGACCAGTGGAGATGATATACTGTGATTTTAGCAAGGCTTTTGGTACGGTCTCCCACAATGTTCTTGCAAGCAAGCTAAGGACATACGGGCTGGACAGACTGTAAGGTGGATAGAAAACTGGCTGGAGTATCAGGCACAGAATGTAGTAAACAATGGCTCGATGTCTAATTGGCGGCCAGTATCAAGTGGAGTGCCCCAGGGGTCGGTTTTGTTCAATGTCCCCATCAATGACTTGGAAGATAAGATGGAGTGCACCCTCATCAAGTCTACAGATGACACCAAGCTGGGGGAATATTAGATACACTGGAGGGTAGGGCTGGGATTCAGAGTGACCTAGACAAATTGGAGGATTGAGGCAAAAGAAATCTCATGTGGTTCAAAAAGAACAAGTGCAAAGTACTGCACTTAGGATGAAACAATCCCATGTACTGGTACAGGCTTGGGGCTGACTGGCTGGGCAGCAGCTCTGCAGAAAAGGTCCTGGGGGGTTACAGTGGACAAGATGTTTAATATGAGCTAGCAGTGTGCCCTTGTTGCCAAGGCCACTGGCATACTAGGCTGCATCAGTAGAGGTGTTGCCAGCAAGTCCAGGGAAATGGTTACTGCTCTCTATTCAACACTGGTGAGGCCACATCTGGAGTACTGTGTTTTGGGCCCCACACTACAGAAAGGATGTGGGCAAATTGGAAAGAATCCAGCAGAGAGCAACAAAAAATGGTGAGCAGATTGGGGGACATGACTTGAGGCAAGGGGGAACAAGGCTTATTTAGTCCAAAGAAGACTGAGGGGGGATTTAATAGCAGTCTTCAACTACCTGAAGCGGGATTCAAAACAGGATGGAGCTAGACTATTCTCAGAGGTGGCAGATCACAGAACAAGGAGCAACTGTCTTAAGTTGCAGCAAGGGAAGTTTATGTTAGGTATTAGGAAAAACTTGCTCACTAACAGGATAGTAAAGCACTGGAACAGGTTACCCAGAGAGGTTACAGAATCTCCATAGTTAAGACTCAGCTAGACAAAGCTTTGACTGGGATGATCAAGTTGGGGCTGGTCCTGCTCTGAGCAGGGAGTTGAACTAGATCAGTGGTTCTCAACCTTTTTTGTACCAGGACCCGTTTGTAAACATCAATGGCCAGTCCCAACTCAGTGTCCCTGACTTCTGACCGGCTGCCCCCAGGTCCTCAGTGTGTGGAGCATGGAGGCCTCAATCAGCCCCTCACAGGCTGGAACTGAAGTCGTCACCTACCCTATCAAACGCTCATATCCTTGAACTGACAACAAAATAATGAGTTCACAAAGTTGTATTATTGTTATTTTAACACAACTGTTCGTCACTGTCTACTTATGTTCACTATACACAATACATTTCCAAAGGAGCCCATGCCACTAAAAAATGTTTAGGGGTCCATGAATGAAAAAAGGCTGAAAACCACTGAGCTAGTGGGAAACTCAAAGAGTACAGAAAAGCATGGATTTCATCCCTGAAGTTCGGGTCAAACTTGTCCAAGTAGTATTTTAAATCAAAAAGGTACCACATTAACTCATGTACCACACACTTTCCTACAAAAAAATAAAATCAATCAATCAATCAATCAATCAATCCTCCAAAACTGAGTGCGGGCGGCAGGAAGAGGTTAAGCATCAAAGTCGATTTTCTTTGCTGGAACAGAAACATGAAGATGCTGTGCTGCAAAATGGCTACCAGCTTCTCTCTCAGGAAGTACACAGGAAAAGCAGAGTCTAGTGTTAACCCCTACACAGCTGCACTCAGCTTGCTGGCTAGAGAAGGTAGAGAAGGTGGCAGCCACTGTGCAACATGGCCTCTCCATGAAAAAACCAGCTCCAGGCCATGACTCCAAAATATATATTTCCTACATTGTGCTTTTCAAAAACAAGGTGTGCATCTTAAGGTGCGTGAGGCATGTGCAAAACCACACTGTATTCAGTTAACTAGAATTAACATTGGTTGACTATTTACTTATTTTAAAACATGACAATAAGATATTTTCTTTCCTCACTGGCATGTCTTATTTAAAGACATTAGGCCTAAGAGACAACACCAATTCTGAGATTAGGCACTGTATATTACTTGCACATTTTCCTACTAACCTGTTGTCCAAAGCATCTATTTTATCTAGGGGTGAAGACAGAAGTGCAACTCTTAGCTGTACCTCAAAACATTTTCTGCAAAGTGTGCCAAGTTACAGCCTTACCCCAGACCAAACAGAAGTTTGCTGTTGGTTGCAGGGAGGAGGGGAATCTACTTGCAGGCTATGAGCCTGCAGCCAGGTTCCCATAGCAAGGGCCAGGGCTTTCTGCCAGTGCTCAGTTTTCAGAATGGGAGGAGGGAAAGGCAGCAGAGAGAGCTCATTCTTGGGGCTCCCCAGCTGGTGCTAAAGGGTGGGCTGGGTGAACTGCAGCCCCCCCAGAGGGGCTCCAATTCACCCACCCTGCCCTCCAGGGGAGGCTTAAAACCCTCCAGACTTAACTCCCTCTGCTCCCTTTCCCCACCTCCCATTCTGAAAACAGCAACAGGCTGAGTCCTTGGCAGACAAGTTACAGATGTTATGTTTAGAAACTTCTTCATCTGATAACCTCATGCAATGAAAGGTTAGATTTTCACCCAATCAGCCATTTTTAAGCTGTCTGCAGCCACGCATTTGTGTTTGGTCACAGCCACAGACTGCTTTCTGTGGCCAGATTAGGCAAAAGTTGGCACTGCTTTCTGCGCTCCATGAGAGCAAATAAAAAATTCTTTGGTTTGTGTCATTCTTATATCCCCATGCCTTTCATCAGAATTTTAGGCACAGTAAAATACATTAACCTCTCACAAAAAAGAAAAATCATATCAACTCTGCTTTTAGTTTTTATTTTTAATAAAACAAAAATAGCCTCCACCTTAGAAAGTCAGGTTGTTGCCATCTTAAATTACAGAATACAAATCTGGAAAAAAAGCTATAAAAACAAAGACAGGACTTCAGTCAAGTATTCAGCTTCTTATTGCTGTAGTTTTAACTCAAGTCCACAGGAAACCCTATGTTTTGGCAACTTACAGCAAGAACACATTCAAATGTTTGGAACACTACCTCCTATATAAAAGTTTAGAACCTACACAAATACCTCCCCTCCTCTGCAGTAGGACACAATCCTTGGGAGATTAGTACAATTACAGTCTATTTCAAAGCCAGAACAGCAGCATTAAAGTGCTATCACAAAACCTTACAAGAACCTAAATGCAGTGCATGAAAGAATGCAAGTCCTGCTTTGCAGAGATTCATTTGATCTAACCCTGGAATGAACACATTCATAGTTTTATCCCAAACATGATGGATGAAATTTTAATTTGGTTTCTTCCCTGTATTTTTCAAACAGAAGCTTTTAAAATTTATTGCTAAAGCCAAAATTAGTGACACACACAAATACTGTGTTGAACAAAATTTGGACAATAAACGGTACACCTGAGTTCAGTCTTACAAACTATTTTTGTAAGTAGTGATAAATTAATATATCCATGTCTCCAATATGAATCTAAATGCATTTCTTACAAAATGTGTTAATAAAAAATATCCAGGCAAATATATACCATACAATAGCAAAAAGCTTTAAGCCCCATTTAATAAGATGACATCTGATTAAAAAATAGGAGGCAATCAGAATTTACTCAAAGTTACATTAAGAAAAGCTCTCACAGTGCAATATTGAAACTGTCACAAAGTTAAGAAAATACTGATATCAAAGTACAGTCACAATATTTAATAGACAAAACTACTGTAGAAGGGCATCTTGTAAAATTAAAAGGAATGAACATAACGCAGGGGGTATTTAACAACCCTGCTCTAAACATCTGGTTTCCTAGTCTTTAGAGTCATAATCATGTGTTGTTTTTTCTGACATTTGTTGAAGTCTCATTAGAAATAAGGAGTTGGTCTTCTCAGTAGCATGAATCTTGGATCATGATTCCTTCATGGACATTCTTCATCATTGCACAATTTCAAAATAGTGTAATATAGCCATGATGTGCTGAGGCATGAACACGTAGCCAGTATATAATGCCATCCCAACGATAGAAACTAGCATGGAATCTGAGGAACAGTTAAGGAGGGATGTTGTCTGAAATTGTACTGAGTCACATAAGAATGTTTTAATACTGTATTAACTTGTCCTTTTACATTAGATATATTCAACTATATTTATGTATTAATACATGTAGGAAAAAAAACCTGTAAGTGTAACAGGTAAGAATGACTAGTATGGTAACAGCTTGCAAGTTTTCCACTGTGTCTCTTGCAATGAGCATAAGAGTACTGTCCATTTCTTGAGGTGGGGTACAGGGACAGACAATAAAGGGTGTTTACTGCAGAAGCTCATACACACGCCACATTTTGTAAGAGCCCCAGAACAGCTGCAGGTTCTAGAGTGGGAGTTCATCCAGTCAGCAAAAAGCAAGGACATGGGTTTATATTATATTTTCATAAAGTTAAGATATTGTTCTCTGAATACCGATCATAAGGGCTCTCCTAAACGTAACACAAGCCATTCTATTCAAGTCTGATTGAATCGATAAGGTGCAAATCTACCTTGCCTTATGCTTTACAAATAATTTACATTACAAATTTGCATGTTACAGAATTTACCATGTAAAATGCCTTGCAAATTAACATAATGTGTGCATGTACATGCCTGGACAGTGGTCTTTTAGTGTAAGCCTGGACCTGGATTCCATTCCTAGCAACTATAGACAGCTTGTATGCTTGAGGTCACTTAATCAACACATCTCAAAGTCTAACTTCAGTTTGAATTCCAACCACATTTGCAAGGCAGCTTTTTGCTTGTATAGTACTGATAATAGTTTCAGCTCTTTACAAACCTTTTGTAATATCTGATCATCTACAAAACATCTCCAGGCTACTATTTTGCTAGCTTATTTCTAAGTTTGAACACCAACTTCCTAGGGGGGAAAAAAATAAAAGCTCTGAAAAAAGTTTTCTAGTCTTAGGCCCAATTCCAAGAAATGCAATAAGACTGAACCAAACCAAATCTCACTGCTTTTGCACTCTCTATAAGTAAAATAACAAAGTAACCATAAAGCTCTGCTCACAAACTACAAGTGTCAAAATAATCAAAAACACAAATTAATTAGGCGTGGCGGGGTTTGAGTTCTGAAATCGAAAAATGCTGATTTTACCTGACACTTATAGATCAATGAAAAAAAAAATATTTCCACTGGTAATCATTAAGATTTATAGAACACAATAGGGCCAGGGGTCAAACTCCCACCAAACCCAGACCAGTCCCTGCATGATCAGGTATGCTTTATTGATTTATGGATATAAATTTTTTTTTATATTTCAACACGTGATTTTATTAAAAGAAATTACCAGTATGCTGAAGTAGCTAAACTGTCTGCCCCCATGCCCCTAATTTCACATAATCCTGAAAAAGTTAAATGGATTTAAAAAAAAAAAAAGAAAAAAAATCAAAAGAAATGCTTAAAAATAAACAGATTTTAGCCATCAAAATTATTTAAAAAATAAAAATCAGATTCTGCCAGACCTGCTAACAATTATCCAAACCATGCATGTATCCAAGCGAGGACATGCTGCCAATCTGCATGGTGTGCAGTGCAAGCAAGAGCAACAAAAACAAAAAAGAAGCAGAACTGCTTTAATAATTGAGAAATAAGTAACTGAAATAAACTGAGAAAAGGCAAATCTGTTACCAAGCTTGCTGTAGAATATAGCATTGGAAAAAGCAATGGTAAACATCATAAAATTAAGCAGTAACAAAATTGAAGCTTACAGCAGCAAGTTATTTTCAGCAAAAGGCACTCAGGCATGAGAATGCTTGAAAACTGTTGATAATGAAGTACTCAATAGTGCTATTTATTTGTGGTATGTGTAAAAATGGAGCCAGAGTGTACTAGCATCATAACCAGTGATTAGAGAGAAAGAAATCTGGATGAACAAACAGATGGGAGGCAGTCCATCATTTAGATTAAGTTCTGGAGAGCTTAAAAACTTTCAGTCTCCAGCTGCCTGACAAACATTCTGAACGTGGAAGGGAATGAGAGGGGTAAGAGAATATGTGCACGGATATGAAGTCAGCTAAAAAATTTAAAAGCAGAAGTCTCATTTCTAGTACCGAAGAAAGACCTCAGTCAAGACCGACCAGACAGCAGCAGTGAGATAGGCTTTTACTGGAAAACACTTCCTTTCAATGTCTTGGCATCTCAACAAGGTGGGGGGTGGAGGGAAACAACACTTAATTATTAGTTTAGTAAGAAAGGACAACAGTGCTTGCATGTTGTAACATCACATGCTTATGAAAATTACCTTGCAGTTGCATGAAAAAAATAAAAATCAAAGAATCCAGAGGGCTTTAAAAACATTAAAGTGACAGACCAAGCATGACTAATCACAAAAATATGGGTGAATGAACACAGCTCTTTTCACCAACTGGCTTTATTAACTGTTTGTCCCAGCTGTGAAGAAGCAAACCAAAAATAAAATGAAAGTAAAAGGAAAATGTATCAACCTATCCATCTCAGAACAGCTATGGACATCAGATGATGCTACTGAATGTCTTTTTCTACCTTCAACATAATTTTATTCTTTCAGCTTTTAAATCAAGGGGTTTTAGAGAATTACAGAAAACAGCACTTAGATACCTGCCAATTTCTGAAATCTGAGTCTGACATCTTTACCTTATGGAAAAAGTCTGACTCAGAGATATGCATGTGTGCACTGAACTGTCGAATGTACACAGCTTCAAAGAAATGGTGGAAGCAAAGCCAGTGCCTATAGCTGATGGGAAACAAAAGCAGCAAAGTGGTTCAAATAACGCCCCCAAAATTTAATTATGATGTAAACATTAAGACTTTTGTGGATGATCTACAGAAAATTCCAGGACATGTGAAATACAATCCTAATGATGGCGGTTAGAAATTCAAACTCTACAGCTTCTAGATAAGAAAACACAAATGCAGCTATGCTGGAGAGATTACCAATTAAGATAACATTGCACTGAACAACAGCTGTGAAATCACTGGTTGTTCTGAAGCTATAGTAATACTTTAGGAGGGTATTAAATGGTAACCCAAGGCAGAATCCACAGTTTGTATATTTAAAACAATTGAAAGATCTTGTTGCTGGGAGAAAGTTCTTCGAGACAAACAAGACTAACCATGTTTATTAAGCCTTCACAATCTTAGATGGGACTGTATACTGCATATGCTTCAAAATTAAGTTTATAATTGGAAAAAGTATTTGTGTGTTTATCAGATGTCTATCCTACCCTATTCTATAAGCTCAGGGCGTTAGGCACCCACTGATTTTATAAACAGGTTTTGGTTCTAATTGATTTGGATAAGTGGCACTCCACTGTACCTGCAATTACCTTCATTTTAAAATGCTCAAGTCTAGTAAACAGAAAGCATTATAAACCTTATAAATATTGTGGTATATATTAAGGGGCCTTATGATAGAAATATCTAGTTCCACAGTTTCAGGAGAAATCAAAGAGCATGAATTATTAGTCATTAAAACACTAAGATTTCATAAATCTACATATCAACATGACTACTTAGTTATGATTTTGGGAGTCTAGGATATCAGATGCTAGAATTACTTAGTCAGCTCTCTGGGGCAGGTATCTTTTTTGTTCTTTGTTTGTACAGCATTTAGCACAGTGCTACCCTGGTCCACAACTGGAGCTCTTAGAAAGTATTGCAGTAGCAACGAAATCAGGAATACAGCCCATTATCAGCAATAGTAAGTAGTGGATCTTGATAGAATCAAGCCTTCTGTAGCAATGCTGTCTAAAGCAGAGCTGCTTTCAATGGTCCAAGCAGAAAATAGTTACTTTCAACAGCACATCATACACCTAGTATTGACAGACAGTCATTAAAATCAGATCTCTATGTTGAGGTGAGGGAAGAAATGATAAGAGATGCAAGTTTAAAGAGCACATTTTTGTACAAATTTTGAATATTTTGTATAAATTCTACCCTCACTCTCTCAAACACAACCTAGAGTTTACCTTAACCAAACAGCTTGAGTAAAAGTCTGTTTTTTCTGTTTGATTATTTTGTGCATTTCATATCAGTTTCACCGTTTCACACTTACAGCAGGTGAATTAATTTCCCCTGGTCTAAATTTTCTTAATTTTTCCAAAAAGGGGAAGCATGTAATAAAGTCCTTTCCAAAATGGATATACCTTGGCAGAAAAACTGGGAGCTGTTATACTAAGAAGTTAAATAGTTTTTTTGTTTTTTTTTTTAAGATAGTGGACTTTAAACTGGTGATGTACACCTTTAAAAATTAAATAGAAATTTGATAACTATAGCTTTAAAAAAATGGTGTTGAACTATTTTACTAACCCTACTTGGTTTACAAAACATGATTTGTATTGTACTGTTTATTGCTGTTTTGCACCATATTAGTCATTGTACAGACACAGAACAAAGAGACAAATAGTAAGCTTTTTGAAGTTTGCATTAAAGGAAAACAAAGCGATGGAGAAAGACTTAAGAGTACAAGGGAACATAAAAGAACAGCTCTGTTGTATCAACAGACTCTCTCCGAGCAGACCAGATGCAACCTTCATAAAGATTACTGATCTCTTGGACAATCAACGATATATTCAGCTTTGGAAAAGGTTTTTGTAGCAAGTCTAGGAACTTAATTTATCATATATTTTAAATGCCTGAAGAGCTTTCAACACCAGAAGAGATTTTAAATTTCTAGAACACTGGTTTAGACACAGCTGAGGTCAATCTCCATAAGCATCTGGCAGTCATTCAACAGCTTACATGAAGTAAGTTAACAATGTCAGGCAGTACCTGTCCGAAGAGGTCTAAATCACAACCAGCCACCTTACTGAAGCAATTAGAAAGACCAAGGCCCAAAAAAGGATGGTGGCCAATATAATATTCTCCCCCAAACAGCCTCATGTCCACTGGAAAAATACCATAAACTAAATTTTTTCCAAGTTTCATGTGAAGATTTGCTGTACCATGGGCATTCTTCCTTTTTAAAATGAGAAGTTAGACTCCAAGCATTCGAACTTGCATTTCTCCAGATGTTAACAAGCTGCAGCTTGCTCACTCTAAGAAAGTTTACAGTCATTGCTAAAGCAACAAAAGGTGATGGGCAATTGCAACCCCAGAATAAGCAGCAATGACATCACTGCAGTAAGAACAATGAAAGGTGTTTGTCAAATTAATTTTAAACTATAACCATCTTAATAAGTTACTTAAGTTTACTACATATTTCTCCAAATAGAACTAGAAATTGAACATTAACTTGACAATGTTTCTGCATTTTGCTTGAACAAGTCCAAAGAATAAGGAAAATGTACATACTTTTCATTTGCTCAAACATTTTGCTCGCATCACAAAGAGAAGAAGAGATTCAAGCCCAACTACTGACAAAGTATGATGTGCGTAGACTTAGAAAAGAAAGATGTCTCATCACTAACACTTGGAATAATATAGCATTCTTCTGCACTCTTCCTATGTAGTCTACTTTGTTGCTTCATTTTCATAGTGGGCTAATCAGTTTTCCCTGTCCCTGAAAGTATCTTGTGAGCAATTTTCTTCTACAGAAATAAAAGGACGCTCCCACTTAACAAACAAGTGAAACAGACATTATGTGGATGTATGTGAACCTAACAGAAAGTCTATCTAATGGTCTGAAGTCTATCTATATGCTGTGCATTTTTTTAGGTTTAATGTGGTTATATAGCTGTAACTTGGGGGGGTTGTTTGTTTTTTGGGGGGTGGTTAACTAGAAGAAGCATTTTTGTAGACTGTCATCCCAATGAAGACACCCTATTAGTCACCCATTATCTCTCCTCTGTTATTGACAAGATAAAGTTTTCTCCTCCCCTCGCCGCTTTTTTTTAATAATATAGTGCAAATGCTTGTTGAGGTCATTAAAGAGCAACTTGTAATAATAAAGTGTTATTCTAATGAAGGATCGCCTAACTGCCTCTCTATAAAAATTCTTCTGGACTAAGCCCTGAAAAAGATAGCACACCACTCTCTAGAAAGAAATGAAAATACAGGTCTCTATGTAATCGTCCTGCCAGCAGAGTAACTGCAGCGAATTACGCAAGACCAGTGACTTTAAGACAGTGTAAAGAACGATGTTGTAGCCACACTAGTTCAAAAGCCATGAGAGAGGTACTGATTTCTTAGGGCTGGGTTGATCCTGCCTCAGGCCCTAGATGACCTCTGGAGGTACCTTGCATCCCAACTTCTCTATGACCTATCTTTTGTTGGGCTGACTATGTGGTTGGAGAAAAGTCAGGCAAGCTTTCCAGTGCAAGGTATTCTTCCTCAGGTCTCCAAATATGGGAAGCCAAGCACAGCAAGCTGAGACCAGCTCAGGAGAGGGGCTGAGACCAGCTAAAACATGCTCAGGGGTAGCAGCCATACAGTGAGCAAAAGAAGCCACTGAGTACTGGAAGATCTCAACAGTTTTTCCTTTGATCCTTATGGGGCTGCTTCTCAGCCCCTCCCTTACGCTGTAGGGAGCTTGCTGTGCTTGCCTTCCCATATTCCAAGACCTGACAAACAAGGTCTTCCATAAGAAAGCTTGCCTGACTTTATCCCAACTACATAGCTGGCCCAATAAAAGATAAGTCATAAAGAAGTTGGGCTGCAAGGAACCTCCAGAGGTCATCTAGGGCCTGAGGCAGGATCAACCCTAGCCAAGGCAGCCCATACAACCACGATGTAAACTCTACCTGAAACTACCCTCAACCCCAACACAACGCAGACCAGCCGAACACCCCGACCTGCCGCAGTAAGGCGGGGGAACCACCAGCCAACATCCCACTTCTGTTCCTTCCTGACCCCAAATGTGCAGGACGGTCTGAGCCCCAGCAGAGGGGCAAGACCCTCCAGCCAGAAGCCTCCAGCTTTGCTTTTAACAGCACAACCGGGTGAAGTCCCCCATCCTCCCCTCCTGTCTGTAGGCAGCACCCAGGCCGCCTGGCCGCTCTCAAGCAGAGGATGACAAAAGAAAACAAAATCCCAGCCGGAAACCCGGGCTCGCTAGGTCAACCGCCAAACCCCCTCCCCGCCGCCTCCAAAGGAGAGACAGAGCTCGGAGGGCAGAGCCCGGGGCCCGGGGCCTCGCGAGGTGCCTCTGTCCCGCCCAGGCCGAGGCAGCGGCGGGGCTGGGGCCGCCCTCGCCGGCCGCTCGGAGCTCGCGCACTTCCCCGGCCCAGCCCGGACCGGCCCTCCCCGCCTCCGCTCCGGCCCAGCCCCAGCGCCTGGCGAGGCAGCGCCCCCGCCCCCAGTCAGCGGTCCGCGCCGCGCCGCCAGAGGATACTGAAGACGGTGCGCTCCCAGGGCTCCAGCATGTAGAGCGCCGTGACGAGCAGATACTGGTAGTAGAGCCACGACACGCGCTGCCAGGCCGAGCCCAGCGCCATCGCGGGCGCCGCGAACGAACGGACCGACCGACCCCGCGCCTCCGCGTGCGGCTGCCACTGCGCCGCCGCCACCCCTCGCGGCCCCGGCCAGCGCCCCGCCCCCACTGCCCCGCCCAAGGGGCGGGGCCACTGGCTTCACAGCGGCCTCCCCGCAAACCTTTCACTTGGCCCCAGACCAGAGGTGGTCACCCAGGGTGCTTGGAGGGGAGACTTTCTGAGCCCCGCGCCAGGCCGGGTTGGCAGCAGGACTCACAGGACACACCACACTTACCCGGCAGGGGAAATACCGCATATCTGGGTCCATGAAGGCAGTATGCTCCTCCCTAGCTTGCCCCTGCGGCCATATGACTGAAGACGGATGAAACTCGGGGGCACCCAGACCCCGAGCCTCCAGGCTTGGGCCTGCATGCAGGATGCCCGCCAAAAGACTCTGGAAATATCTGAAGCCCCTGGTGGGGGTGGAGGATGTTTGCCAGTTGTAGGGCCACTTATGGTTCTGGACTGACTCATGGATTTCTAGGGTCAGAAGGGACCTTGTAGATGGAGAACCCACTGCTCTAGGCAGGAAAGAGCGCTGGGGTGAAATAACCCCAGCCAGGTGCCTATCTAATCTCTTCTTGAACACCTCCAAGGTAAGGGAATGTACCACCTCCCTTGGAAGCCATTCCATATTTTGGCAACCCTCACTCATGGATATGGACTTGATTTGGCTGGGAACATGAAAAATGTCTTTAAAAACAAAAATTAACATAGTAACCCATGGCATTCAAAGCCTTCTGGCCTGTCTCAGGTGTTTGCAACAGAAGACTTGTTCTAGCATTTTCCTGTAGTCAACAAACAAATGAAAACTAAGGTGGCAATTTCCATGAAGTGCCTCGAGCCTGAAAAGGTTGAGAACCATTGCCCTAAAGTATCCCTAAGCATCAGTAAATTCTGTCCATGCCAACTAGGGGGTTCCCCCGTAAATACTGGGCTGGTTCTCACAGATACAATATACAATACCTTGCCAGTTTCTAAGTGGAACCCTTGCATCTATACCATAAAGGTGTACAAGTTGTGGCAATATAAAAATTGGCCCCCACCTTCCACATGGGTCCCTAAACATTGGAACAGGTCTCATAGGCAACACTTCCTCATCTGAGCAAAACCCAGCAATCTCACTCCTTTCATGAAGCATGGTTGCAGTTGGGGACTGGATGAAGGGAGCCAGCTGAAGCTGAATGCAAACAAGACAGAAGTGATGGTATTGGGCAGACCATGTGATTTTGGGGGGATTGGGACATTTATCATTGATGGGATATAGTTTCCTGCTGTCACTCATGTTTGTAGCCCTAGTGCTCTGGGTCCTCTCCTGCATTTGGAACTTCAGGTGACAGTGGTGCCTAGAAGCACCTTTTACCAGCTCCATCTGGTGAGAAAGCAGTGGCCCTTTCTTTCAGATTCAGATCTGGCTACCATCATCTATGCCTTTGTAACCTTGAGGTTAGACTACTGCAACACACTCTACATAGGACTACCCTTTCAGACTGTCTGGAAGTTGCAGTTTGTGCAGAGTGTGATGGCCCACCTGACAGGGATAGGCTTCCATGAGCATGTAACTCCAGTGATCCAGTCTGCACTGGCTCCCAATAGATTTCCAGGTATAATTCACCGTGCTGGTTTTGCCCTGCAAGACCCTAAACGTATCGAGGGCACTGCCCATGTACCCAATTGCAATCTCCAAGGTCAACCAAGAGCAAACTCCTACAGGTACCATCAATGCACCAAGTCTGCTTGGCAAAAGCATTTTTGGCATGTCATTCTCAGTAGGTGCGCCTCAGTTCTGTAACTTCCTCATCTTTTGGTATGCCAGAGCCTGAGCCTGAACATCTTTCAGAAGGTGCTGTAAGACCTTTCTATTTGGGCCGGTGTTTAACAGACAGAGGTAGGCTAGGATATTGGTTAGAGCAGTTCTGATTTATCTTAATGGTCCAGTTTGTCTTTTAAGTTATGTTGTTCTCTTGCTCATTCTCCTGCTTTATAATCAATTTTGTCCTCTTATTGTAAAGTGGTTGAGTCTTTGTTGGGAAGGGTGGCATATAAATCAAATAATAAATGAACCAGGTAAATGACTGTGAGAATATATTGGGCAACACAAGGCCTGATATGTAAGCACTCTGGAAAGTGCCAGTGGCCTAGAGAACATACCATCACAAAACCATATGCTGTTCATACGATTACTCGTCAGGTTTGCAACAAGGAAGCCAAAATAACCTGCAACATCTGTGTATAGTTCTGGTACAGCTCCTAGTTAAAATACAATTAAAAACCACAAAAGTAAGCGAACTATCCAACAGAAGCTAATTCAGTGCACAATAATCAACACTATTGCCAAATAATACTCCCTTCTGCTACAGCTACAAATGATTTTTCTCATGTATGTAGCATAGCATATATAAGACAGTGTTTCCCAATCAGTCAGTCAACCCAAAGGGACTGGAAAAGGTTATCAGGAAAGGAATACACCAAAGTAAATCCTGCTCCACTACACATCAATTTTGGCTTCTTATTCTCCTTGATGCACAATTTTTCTGTCATGGTAAATATAAAAATGTGTCAAAAAAATTTACTTTATGTAGTCATCTTTCTAAAGAGGTTGAGAAACACTCAGCTACCCAGAAATAGGAAAGGTGCTCTTAGCCAATCAAAAGCAAGAGTTTAGCTATTCAGCGGATCTAGAAATTAAACATTAACTTGACAATGTTTCTGCATTTTGCTTGAACAAGTCCAAACTAAAACAGAAGAAAAGCTATGTATTGTTTCCATATAGAAACTGTCAGTCTACTAAGCGAAGTTAAAAAGCAAACAGGCTATTTCTGTGGCCTGTTTGAATTGATTATGCAAAATTTTTCCTAAAATGTGTCCAGTGACTATAAGCAAAAAAGTAACACAAAAATATCACACTTCCTCACCTCCAATCCATGATTCAAGCTACTTAACTAAGATTTAATATATTTGTTTACAAGAGATGCAGGGAACAAGCCAAAAAGAATGTAACATGTAAGTAAAAAATGTCCATATTTAGATATTTTAATAGCATCTGGATATTGCTACATCTACAAAATTCTCTCCTCTAATACCCACCTTCAATAAAACCAAATCAACTGGCCAATAAAACCAAATCAACTGGCCAACTTAGCGAGTCCACCAACCAATCTAGTTCATCAGCACTCCAAAAATCATACTATGTAGGTAAAGAATTTATATAGTATTTAGTTTAAGAAACAATTCTAACATACATCAAGATATTTCCTAATAAGTACACAAGTAATGGTTCTAATACACAACAAATACTGCACACTGCATACACAAATTTAAATTTTTTGTTCTCATTACATGAAGGTCTGATAGAATACCATTCTCAAATGCAACAATTTACTGTTTCCCTTGCATAAATTTTTAAAGAGATGCCAGAAAGATAACAGAAAAATGCGAGTTTAAAAATGTTTAAGTGATATGAAGGGACATTTAAAAATATGTACAATCAATATTTTTGAGGCGTCTCAGTCTTGATCTTGAAGTACTGAAGTTCTTTTTACATGTTAACAGTGGCTGGCTAGAATATTGAAGAAGTGAAAAACTTCATCTTTATCCATGACAGCCACTTCAGTTGAACATTCATTACATCTGACTGGATGATATATTTCCTCCTTTTCCTCATCTCCTTGGACACTGGTGGTCTCATTGCTTTGTTTCATTTTCTTATTTCTTCTTTTTATCCTCCTGTTCGCTGGGGCTTTATATTTCAGAATCTCCTCTTTGCTAACAGAGCAGTTCATCACAAACATTGCTCTATACTGTGTTTTGTACGATTCATGTCTGCAAAGAAGGGGAAAATGCAACAGTCATTTTCTATACATAGAACATTCTTCAGGCACAAAACTAGTCACTATTGCTGAAAATGGGACTGAAGACAGAAAATACCGAACTAAAGAACTAGGAGCCAGTCACAAAGTATTAAAACCAGAAAATGAACTCTTTGGTTTTTAAATTAAGCTATTTTGAGATTGGTAGATGGATTATTTTGATAAAATATCCCTGAAATATAGAGCCATCTTGCTACGAAGTAACAAAAGACAAATTTACAACTAAAGATGGGAGAAAGATTAGATGGAAGAATTTGAACCATCTTTTGCCCATCATCCCACCCAACCTGTCTGTCCCCAACTCCTGCTAAATTGGTTACTAAACTCTGAAATTGTGGTTCAGCCCTGAAACTGGCCAAAATATGCCTATTGTAAAACTCAGTTGTGCCTACCAAACTGTTTCTCAGTATGTCAAAGACTCCCTACATTTCACCAAAATAGTCTGCTCAAAGCCTGAAGTTGGCAAATAGACATAAAGAAACAAAGGCCTGGAAAAGAATTCAAGTCAGTCAAGTCCAGTTCCACACAATCCTTGGTAAGCATATAATGAAAATTTGCCCAAAATGGTCCACAAGAACATTCATTCTGTCCCCTCCCACACATCACAACCATAACATACCCCTGTAACAAGTGTAGGGGAGGAGAGGTGGAACTAAAAATCCTACCAAGTGCCACAGGAAGGCAACAAGAGAGACAAGGGCAGGGATCATGTCCTGGGCCCCTGTAACAACAGGGAAATGCTTTAAGATAAACAGAAGTTGGAAAAATCTGAACAGTTCTTAGGATTGGACCCTTTTAAATATCTTTATATAATCCCTACAGTCTAATCCCGACAGGTTGCTCCAGGTGAGTGTGGGACCTTTTTATACAGCACAGAGCCTCAACTCTAGAGAAGTAGTAAGCATAGTTCAAGGGAATTATGGAAAAAGAGAGGCTGATTTCTCTTTCTAAGCAGACAGGTTTATGTGAAAAAACTGATGCACCCAAGTAAATCAGTACCTAATGAGAAAACTAGTTTTGTGGTTTATTCATTGGGCAGTGTGCCCAACCAACTAATAAACAGCTTGAAAATACTGGTTGCAAAGAAACCTTGATAAGAACAGGTTGTGTACAGCATCAGATATTGTCCAAAGTACGCATCATAAATACTCAGCTAATTCAGAAATTGCTCTTCTACAGAGTATTTATTTGTTTGCTGATCCTTCCTTAATCCCTCCCTAACAAAATCTGAGATTTGTTGCTGTTTGAACCTAGGTGCTGTTCAACACTTTGCTGGTGAACCTAGGTGAAATATAATTTAATATACGTGAGCTAGATCCACACATTTGCTTCAACCAGGCTACTACAGAACTAGCACATGAAAATTACATATTGCATTGTGCCTGAAATTAAGACAACCTAAAAAGATTATGTCATTTTTAGTACCTCTGACAATCTAGACACAATGTTATCAAGCAAGCAGGACAGTTCAAAACAGCATCACTGTTTGGAATGGCTTGCGATTTAAGCTGCTGCTCCAGACCTCTTCTTTGATTGTGATACCTACCAACAGAAAATCCAATGGGTAAAAATATTCACATTTATAAATAAGAAATCTAAAAATTGAACCTCAAAAACCATATTAACATCCAATCACATCCACACGTCTATAGATGCCCTTCCCCCACCCTCCACCCCCTCAATTCAAAGATCCTGGCTGGAAAAGCCATCACCATTTTTTTGGTATTTGTTTGGCATGAGGGGTTTTCCATTGGCTGGATTTATGTACATAGCTTTTACCTCAGGTAAATAAAAGGGTGAATTTTTTTTCTGTGGGCAACTCATGAGTGGCATAAGAACTGCTGAAGCCAAAGATACAAAAGTTGGTTTTTCTTGCATAAGCAAGACTAACCACTTTTTTTTTTCCAAGTTTACCGCAGGAAAAAAATCTCACCCAAAAAGCATCTCTGGGCTTTCCCTTTTATCCAAATACAGTATAACCCCACAAATACAGCATGCTCAGGACTGGGCACCTGCCAGAAATTTGAAAATTCTGAACTTTTAAAACCAGAGCAGCAGCTGGTCACAGAGCAGGGGAGAGGGGTTAGCAGCACCCAGTCCTGGAGCAGTGGTGGCACAGGGTGGTGGATGGTAGCAACAACCACCATGTGCAAGCTTCCTCCTCCACTGCTCCAAGACCAGCTGCCACTACTCCCCAATTTAGTGGGGTTTTTTTTGTTTTGTTTTTGTTTTTTTAGAAGTGTTGGATTTTCAAGCATTCCAGACTTTTGATATCCAGCTTTATGAGGTTATACTGTAGTTCTGCCTCATTAAATTCCAAGACTGGCATAAAAAAAACAGCATTCACATTGGTTTTAATTAAACACTAACCAATTCAGTGATCAAAATATAATAGTACATTAAAAGGAACAATTCACCAATCCTGTAAGCTCTCTATTTATCTGGAGCATCTGCTGAGATCTCTATTGTAGAACTGGCTTAAGCATTTGGACCATTTTTGTAAATAAATAAATAAATTAAAAACTGTCCTAAGAAAAAAAACACTTACATCAATTATTTCCTTTCCCAAGGTCAAATCCTGCCATCAGTGGGGAGTTGGTAAAAAATAGGTTTTAGCCCTGAGTACATACTTACTGATTCACATAACTGGTAAACACTACATTAAAACAGGCTTTTACATTTCACATTCTTTAAATTAAACCCTGAATAAAACAACTTTTAGAAAAAGTTGACATTATAGCTAGCACTTTCAACAGTATTTTAAAATTTGAGTTGGAATATTTACAGCCTCTTACCCTCTTCTCTGCGAATCTACCCATTCCTGGTCTCGATTGTCTTCCTCTGGATCATACAGTAGCTCATCATTAGTAGGAATCCGGCGTTGTTGATGTCTCCTTTTCTTCCTGGCAACCTCTGTAACTAAGATTTGTGTAGATGAACTTTTATGCCACCTCCCAAACAACTTGATTTATTACACAAAGCACAGTTATCTATTTCACTAATAAAAAACCTAAACATCTGCTTCATGTTTTATTGTCTATACTCACAAAATCCAAACCAGACATAAAGGCTGAGGTTGTTCTAGAAGGATTAATGCAGCACCAAACTATAAGAATTATCAGCTACTTTGCAGCACCGTAGTATTGGCAAGATAACACTGGTCTCCCAAACCTCCCTTCCTGCCCTCAAAACTCCCAGCAACATATCCTGACTCAAAGAGGACTCAGTAGGGTCTAGAGCAGAAAGACACTGCTGTAAAGCTGCCAACTCCTTTCTCAGTCGTTTACCTACTTTATCTTCATCCTCTGAATCAGAGTCAAAATAAATATCATCGTAGTACTTGGAAGTGGTAGCTGTTCCAGCTGATCCAGTACTTGTGGGAGTACCTATTTAAGAAATTAGAAACAAATGGTCAAAATCAACAATATTGAATCCCACTACCCTGTATCTCTGAGTTAAAGGAACATCACTGGCACATTTCCCCTGGGGCCTATTCTAGGAACTTCACTGCACTTCAGGCTGGTGAGTTTCTGTTATAAACAAGTTCCTAATTGGTGTGCCCTAATCCAGTTCTTTAAATGTTATGTAAACCCTATTAAACTGACTAAACTATACTCCATTCATTGACTACAGTGGGACTACTCACATACTTAACTTTATACATTGAAAATCCTGGCAAGACTGGAGCCTAATTAATGTACTAATGATCTGTGACAGCACCCCTAGGCATAGATATACCAACTGCAAACAATTAATGGATGCAAGGTCAACTCAAATGGATAACCAGAACACAGTTCAGAGCCAGCTTTCATTTGCAAGTTAACAGAACACCACCTGAAGAAGTGTCATGTTATCTCTTTTTAACAAACTGAAAACGACACCAGATCATGTTTGCTTATTCAACTTGAAAAATACAATTAACCTTGTTGACCCCATTTTAAAATGAACCTTCCAATTGGTAATTTGGGATTCTAATAAGACTGCCTCAATATTCATTTTGTAGCAGGAAAAATAGTTTAAAATTTCTTCTGTGCTCAGTTATTGTGTCACTCTGGATCAAAATAACTGACCTATGTCTAAAAGAAGCCCTCTCAGTAAGATACACAATGCATTCAGAGGGAGGGCTCTGACCACTAGCAGGTGTTCTTCAGCCCTGCTGTAAATGGGATAATTTTATTGTCAGTTTAGTTTAGTAATCGATTTTTTCTAAGTCAAAAAGTTACTATTTAAAAATTCCTGTTTTTTTCCTTCTGGATTTTGATTTTAACTAATATAAAACCGATGTTGTTGGAAATGCTGTCCCTGAGAAACATTTCTGGATTCAATATACACCTCCTACTAGTAACAATTTCACCTGTAAAAACACAAACAGCATGCATCCAGACAAGCGCACATACAGTCAGCAGGACTGTACATGCCACACAAGCAGACATTTCCCATGCTGCTAATTTGCAACACAGTTGGAAAAAGTGAGATGGTGCATGTGGCGGGAGCATGCACTGCCCAAACCCAGAGCCTGGTCAGCCAGAACCCCACTCCAGCTGCTGGATTGCCACTGGTAGAGCCCCAGCAACCCCCAGGACTCCAGGTAAGGCTGCAGGGGCCTGCCCAGTTGCTGGCCCCAGCCTCCCCTACCCCACTTGGGATAATATACCACACACCAGAGCACACATGAACAGGCATTCCTTGGGGACAAGTAGCAACAGCACATATTGTACCGCTGCCATCTGTCCCAGGGAAAAAAGTGTGTTCCTGCAAGTCTGGATCCGGCCACAGTGGCAACAACCTTCACTTACTGTGACAAGTTATCAAACACTTTAAAACGTGACTAATTCAGGAGTTGATGCTTGCAGCATCCACCATGGAAGAAACTAGTGTAGGTGCTGCTGGAGCTTCAATAGGCAGTTACATTTTTACGTAAAAAATCTTCTAACCAATGAAATGCTCAGAAATAACTTAAAACTTGGCAGATTCCAAAAGCAGCTACGTGGATGTACCTGACATCTTTACATTTAGACCAGCACCAAAGGCTGAAAAGTGACAGTGGCATCAAAAAGCTGCAGGTTTATTATTATGCAGAGAATGTGAACTACAAACACTAATGTGGCATACCTGACATTAATAACCATATTACTCAGCTGACTTAACTGACAATCAATTAACTCAAAAGAACAACCTCAAAATCTAGTCTAGACCAGGGGTTGTCAATTAGAGGTATGTGTACTCCTGGGGGTACTTGAGAATGCCCAAGGGGGTATGCGCAGGCAGGCAAGGATGGAACTCCACCACGCACTCCCCTGCCCCACTGCGCAGGCGCCACCCACTCGACCGAATGTGGGGAGTAGGGGAAGCTTGCGTGCGGCGGCTGCTGCTACTCCATGTTCAGCCATGTGCCCCCCTGTCCCCAGCTCTGCGTCCAGCTGCTGGGGGTACATCGTTCCACAACTGGCCACTGGGGTTACACTGATCCAAAAAGGTTGAAAACCCCTGGTCTAGACAAACCCTTAGCACAGTCCTATTCTCCAAATACATTTCTGATTCAGGAGGCTCCTAGTACAAGTAAAAAAAAATACTTTTCACTTTGGGGAAAAAATGCTATTTATATTTTTCTCCTATTTCCTGTAGGTGAGCATATCTTCTAGTGCCCTATGTCCACGGTGCCAGATACTAACCACAGGAATGACAGCTGACAGATTCAACTACAATCTGCAGTGGATGAAAGAAACCTGATGTTATTCAAATCCTGGCAATGTCTGGAAGGGGTTTAAAGGAGGGGAAGCACAAGATGCTGCAGTGACAGCAAAAGCCCCCCTTAAATGTATGGAGGGAAAGGCTGAAAACAGGAATGGAGACCCTTAAATAAGACTAGTCCAAGAAAGGCAAGTCATCAGCAAAGGAATATAATCTAGGAAAAACCAGGAAAAGAAGAAAGTCCCTAGAAGTGTGAATAACCCTATTCAACTAAATGAGTTTTTCAGAACATTACAGTAATCATTTAAGTGGCTAAGAAAAGTATTTCACTGCTGACCACTTTACCAAGAAGCAACCATCCATTCTTCAATGATCAGTGGATTGTCAACAGAACTCTTCTTTTCCATACCCCAGGGGCAGAATAATGCATAACGTAACTTCTTAGCGAGCCCACACTTCACTTACAACTTGACAGAAAAGCAAGTGTTAAAATACATGTACCTGCTTCTAATGCCTTCCACTTCCCCTCCATGGTTTTCATAGTGCAGTCAAGTTCAGCCTCCATCTCCTTCTGGAATTCATCTTCACTAGAAGACTCACTCTCCCCAGTGAGGCACGCCCGGATCAGTTTGCGCTTCTGATCAGGGGTGCCATGCAGGAGCACGTCCACTTCATCTTCTGAGCTATGAGAGATTTAACCATTCACATTGGTTATTAACAGTCCAAAAGTTCCATGCTGCCAAGACCCCTCCTCCCCCACTTCAAATGGTTTGAAGGCCTTGAGAAACACGTTACCGACTTATGAGAAGCTTTTGTGGATCCCACTCTATCCTACATGCTAAAGCCCCAAGCCCACAGGTGACACCCCGTGACCCAGCACTGTCCCTGCAGGACCCAGGTTGTGTGCTGTCAGCAGGGCTCCATGCCAAGGCAGCAGCTTGTGAGACAGCACTGGGATTCCTCACTATTTCCATTTAAACCAAACCCCACCTCCCCAGACTCTACTTGTAAACAAGCTTCAGCAAAGACCTTGGAAAGCAGGAGGGGTTTTCAAAGACGACGATGAGGCTGGAGTGCAGGGGCTGTGCAAACAATGCCACCTCACTGCACATGTGTATCTAGTCCCACCCCACTTGATGCACTGCGGGGCCGGGGCAAGTGATGGGTGACAGGTAGGGGCAGGAGTCTACGGGCCATGGTGGGCATCACTGCCCACAACTCCCTGGATGCTGCTTCAACCAGTGCTGCCAGGTCTTAAATATGAAATTACTATATGGGAAGCTCAAAATTATCGTATTTGCTGAAAAACTACTGTACACTGAAAAATATGCAAATAAGTATGCATATATGTCTTCAGCTTACTTTGTATTACTCACTATAACTCGCCAATGAGTGAGTGAGAACTGGGTCAATTGACACATTTCTTTTAGGGTATGCTAATAGAAATATTTTTGGCCTGATGGCCAATTAATGAACCATATTGGCCAATACAATATGGACCAATGTATTGGTGCACTTCTAATTTCTTTATTTGGAGACAAACAGCCCTAACAAAGTGCTGACAGCAAGCTCAAAAGCCAGCTAAGACTCCTTGATAATGACCTGGGTTTTGCACCTGCTGGGTCAATTTGCTGCCTCAAATATTATTGTACATTTGGCAGGGGTGCAGGTTGTGGCTGTGTTGGTCTAAGGACATAGGCAGACACAGTTCTTTGGGTGAATCTGTTATCTTTTATTAGACCAACTTAAGTACTTAACAAGAAACGTTTTCCTATCTATTTAAGTTGGTCTAATAAAAGATATCAGATTCACCCAAAGAACCTCGTCTGCTCCCATACATTTTGAGCACTTTTACTATTGATCGTACATGTACGAGGGCTTAAGTTATCGTGCAGATACGACACCGGCTTCGCTCAGGCGGCCCAAGCGGCTGCGCGGGGCGTGAACCGGCCCGGCCCCCCCGCAGCCGGGGCCCAGGCAGCCCCGCGCGGGGCAGGGCCTACCACCCCAGCAACAGCCAGGCTCCGGGAGGGGGGCAGCTCGGTACCTGCTCTGCCCCGGCTCCTCGTCGCTGGGCTCCTCAATTATGTAGGGGTCGTCGTCCTCCTGCAAGCGGCTCATGACAGCGGCCACGCTCCGCGCACCCCCAGGTGCAGCCGCGTACCCAACCACCCACCGCTCCCGAGCCACCCGGAAGCGCTCCCGGCACACTTCCGCTTCCGGCAGGCGCCTGCTGTGCTCTCGGCGCGCGGTGCCTGGCGGGAGGAAGTCAGCGCTGCGGTAGCGGGGTCGGGTCCGCCCCCGCAGAGGCAGCAGGCAGCCTTGGTGACAGCGCAGCTGCGGCGTGCGGCTCGTCCGCCTTCCAGCCGGAGGCGCCGACCCGTGACGTCCGCGATCACCGTCAACGGTACAGGTGCAGCAGCAAGTCATAGAGCTGCCCTATTTCCCTCCCCCTTTGCCCACATGCGAGGTCAGTGACGTTTAACATAGTTCCCGAGAGCTGCCCTCAGGTTCAGAAGAGAGGAGGCTCCCCTGAGCCGGCTGGCCTCCTTCCTGGCTCCCGGCCGGCTCCGCAGGGGAGGCGGTCAGTGGTCCGCATAGCAACACGGCAGCCCTGGCCAGGGTGATTTATGGAGCAGACAAAGTGGAGTACACAGCAGAAAAATGCAGGGCAAAAAAAGACTTAAGAGTTCAAATGAGACGCACAAAACAGCTCATCAACAAAAGGATGTACAGGCTACACGGTCTTAACTCTAAATTGTTATTTACAAATCTGGGGCAGAGAAATGGGACTCTTCCTTGTCACCGTCTCACTGGATTTTTTAGGACAGGGTGGGAAGGCAGAGCATCTTGCCTGTGACCAAGAGGAGATGCCTTATTTTTACCACTTTTCTTCTCCTTGCCCACCAGAATCTGGAATTAAACATTACTTTCTTGTAGAAAGACAACCACGTGCAAAATAGTATTTGAATGCAAGCACTTCTAACAAAAAGGCAAAAAACCAAGACATGTCAAAATCTGGGTGAGAAATGGCACGGTATGAATCCAGGGAGAAGTATGATCAGCCCAGTCCACTACCCTTGTTCATTTAGAGAATAAGTAGCAAAAGTGCTGATCAAAATAACCAGACTTATTAGGAGTACTATTAAAACTATTACAGATGATACAATCTCTGCATAATTTTAGAAAAATCATGGATTTCACAGTTTATTTTACAATAATTGGGATTAGTCTACAAGTTAAGGCAAACATACTAATGCATTTGCTTTTCTTTTTAGATCATAGTTATAAAGATTACATAAAGTTTCCTCCAAAATCTCTAGGAAATGGTTAATTGAAAAAAAAAAAATCAAGTTGTAAGAGACTTGATAATATCAGTACATGGAAAAACTAAGACAATGTATACAATGTTTTATAGTAAGAATATTCAAACATCTAATGGCAATATTTAATCCATCTGAGCAGTGTAATTCAAATGGACAACTTTAGAAGTTACTTACAATGGTAAATAAGATTGGCAGCCATACCATAATACTATTCATAACATGAACATAATTATATTGGCTACTTTCACAAAAAACAGAACATTTGGTTTTTGAACAATGAAAGCATACAATGATTAAATAAACGTATGTGCGAATATGCGCGTATAATAAGTATGCTGTTGCTTCATATAGTCTGGAACTGCTTTCAGGTGGCTTCAGTTGTTTTGTTTTACTTGGTTTTTGTTTGTTTGTTTGTTTTTAAAGAAGAGGAGCTTGTTTATGTGCACTTGGTCAACTGATTTCTCCAGTGAGCTGTAAATAGCTATCTGAAATCATGAAAACAAAATCCAAGAGGGCAGCCCTTGTTAGAGGAGGGATGGATAATTATTTATGTATCTCCATTTAACACTGCCAAGCAGCTCTGCAACAGCTGTAAGTTGCCCTGTAGAAATAAAGAAAACTGTGACAATTTCTAAGTTTTACTCTGGTAAAAAAAGTGTTTAAATACAGTTGCAATTTGTCACTCATGAGCAGGGATCCTGGTTTTCTCTGAATAAAGATTGAAATCTGTGATAAAAATTAAAGGCCTCCTCCC
>NW_017728947.1:70848387-70852872 GCF_001723895.1 Crocodylus porosus
ACTCCTAGGAGCAGGGCCCAGGGGTGAGGGCAGGGGTGCCACTCTATGGGCCACACACATGCCAGCGAGCTTGACAGGAGGTTCACACACAGAAGCCACCACTGCAAATCTGCCACCGCACCCTGCGATACCATCCCACGGCCACCTGCATGGTTGTGGGCACGGGGCGCAGCAGTGGCAGCACAGTGGCAACCACTGCGTGTGGGCCACGTATGTGCCGCCCAGCGGGGGGGGGAGGGGGGGTGAAACGGGGCTTGCATGCAACAGCATGCCCCGCAACCGGCTGCACAGCTCTGCGGTGGTGCAGGGTGGTAGCAGCTGCATGGGGGGGGCTATGCAGGCAAGCACTGCCACTGCAGAGCCATGCCCTACGCCCCTGGATCCTAGAGATAAGTGGGGCTTGGGGGCTGTGGGGTAGGACTGGGGAAGATAGTTGGGGGCTGAGGGAGTCGGGGGGTGCTACCAGCCCCAGGCGGCACACCACAGCTGGGAGCAGAGCCAGGGGTGAGGGCAGGGAAGCTTTGCAGGCAAGTGATGCAGGGTGCAGCGTGGTGGTGCCCACCATGTGCAGGCCGCACACATACCACCTGCCCAGGGGAGGGGGAGGGGGACGCTGGCATGCAGCCAGAGCACAGCTCCATGGCCGGCTCTGCAGCCACAGTGACAGATGGGGCTGCAGGCCTGGGCTTGTACGCGGCGCTGCTGCTTACCTGGAGGCCTGTGATGGCAGTGACAGTTGCTGCCTAGAAAACCTCCCAATGCCGCCACGGAGCCATGCCCAGAGCTGTGTGGCTGGCCGCTTGGCGGCAGCAGCAGTGTGGTGGTGACCAGGCAGCAGGCAGCCATCCCCACCACCATCCCGCACTGTGCTGCTGTCACCAGCCGCACAGCTCCTAGCACAGCTCCATGGCTGCAGCGGGAGGTTTTGTACACAGCATCCATCACCTCTGTCCCTCTGTCTATGTTTATCTCTGGCCATCCATCTATCTATCTCTGTCTTCATCTGTCCATCTGTCTGTCTCTCCATCTACCTCTCTATCCCTCTCTCTCTTCCCTGGTATTTCTTTTCGTCTCTCCATGTATCATTTATTTATATGCATCTGTCCCTCTCTATCCATCTCTTTGTCTCTATTGCCCTCTCTCTCTCTCTATTCTAGATATCCATCTCTCTCTATGTCTCTGTGTACCTATATCCCTCTTTCTCTATCCATCTATCTCCCTAGATATCTCTATCCATACATCTATCATCTACCTATCTGTCCATCTCCATCCATCCATCCCTCAAACCAGTCCATCCATCCAATGAGCTAGACCATCCATCTATCTGTCTGTCTATCCATCTTTCTCGATCTGTCTACCTACATAGATATTTCTATTAGTCTATCCATACGTCATCTAGTTATCTGTCCATCTGTCCATCTAGCCAATGAACCAGTTGGCTATTTGTCGGTTTCCATAACCCCTGTCTATTCATCCATCCCTTACTCCTCTCCACATACCAACCGTATAACCCTATCTACCTGTCCACCCACACATCCGTCATCTCTCTCTCTACCTAGGTATCGCTATGCCTCTATCCATACATTTGTCATCTAGCCGTCTATCTCTATCCATCTCCACCTCTCACCATTCCTGTGTTCCTGCTTTCTCTCTTTCTCCCCCCATCATCTTTCTTGTGTTGCAAGACCCACTGAGCTGCCAAATGGTGGCAGAGACCCAGAGCAGAGCCTACCAGACCCCTGCCCCACTACCCACTTCCCCCAAGCCTGGTGTCCAGCTCAGCCTGGGGTGCCCAACAGCATGGAGCAGCCCCCAGCACTAGGGAGGGGAGGCTGCAGCCCAGCTGGGGCTCAGATCATCCCTGCCTGGTGGCCTGGACCCAGAATGGCTTCTGACCCCTGCCAGGTGCTCAGAACCCAGACCTCTGAGACACACATGCATGCACCCCCAGGCATTTGGGACACACACGCATATATGCATGCACAGAACCTGGGCATCCAGGACACACATACGGAATCCAAGCCTCTGGGACACGCATACAGACAACACCCAGGTTTGAGACGCACCCATCCCCAACCCAGCCATCTAGGATGCACACACACAATCATCTCTCCGTACATCATCCAGGCTTCCAGATACATACACACACACATACAATGCAGGCATCCTGGACACACATGCACATACATGTGCATACATGCATGCATAGGACCCAGATGTCGGGGACACATGCACAGTACCCAGGGGCCCAGGACACAGAAACACAGACACATGCTCACAAAACCCAGACATCTGGGACATGCACATGTGCACACGCACATGCTTTCCACATAGCAGCCCCTGTGGCAAGGTCTGAGATCCTAGGGCTGGGTGCACCAGACACGCCCACCCCAGGCTATGCAGCCTATCCTTCCCAGCTCAGTGTCCCCAGGGCTGGGGGACCTCTGCAGCACCACAGCCCCCGAGGGCAGGCCCCAAGGTCACTCCAGCTCCTCTTTCACCCTACAGGGTAGCGGCAGCAGTGGCGGCTGCTGCTGCTTACCTGTGGGGCCACCTGTGCCAGCAGCATCTGTTGCTGTGTACAGACATCCCCCCCCGCTGCCATGGAGCCATGCCCGGAGCTGTGCGGCCAGCGACAGCAGCGCAAAGTGGTGGTGGGGATGGCTGCGTGCTGCTGGCTGCACAGCGTTTGCATAAGGTGGGTGCGAGACAGCTGCCCAGAGCAGCACCTCCAGTGAGCAAAAGCAGCAGGGGCAGTTCTGCAGACATGGTGCAGACGCTGAGCTCAGCTGCCAGGGCCTCCGCCTGGGCATAGCCAGCTGCCATGGGCTCTTCTGAGCCCTCCATCCACACGGCGCTCAGGGCAGGGTTGGTGGCCTCTTGCCCCCCGTCTGGGGGGGGGGGGGCGGGGGGGGCAGGTCGTCCCCTTGCCTGTCCCTCCTGTGCATGACTTAGCGCCCTGGAGGAGCAGGTGAGGGAGCTCCAGGCTGAGGTGAGCAGACTGAGGGGAATCAGGGATGCTGAGGATGAAACTGATGCCTATTTCTGTTCTCTGCAGGCCTGGTCACCCACTGTACAGCCCCCACAGGAGACGCATCCAACACAGGAGTGGCAGAAGGTGTCCAAATCCAGAGCTGCTAGGCCTAGAGTGGTGGAAGCTCCCCAGGTTCACCTGTGGAACAGGTTCAACGCCCGGGCAGCTGTGATGGAGAATGACAGAGAAATTGGCTCCAGCAGGGACGCTGCCACTCCCCACATGACAAAGAATGGGCAGAAAGCAACACCAGCAGGAAGAAACGCCGGGTCCTCGCCATCGGAAACTCCATCCTACAAGGACTGGAAGGTCCCATCTGCCAGCCTGACCCCATGATGCGAGAGGTCTGCTTCATGCCTGGGGCTCAGGTTAGGGACATCACAAAGAGAATCCCGGCCTACATTCGACCTGCAGACCAGTACCCCATGGTTGTCATCCATGTGGGGACGAATAACGCGGCCAGAGGCAACCCTGACCACATTATGAAGGATTTCAAGGCTCTGAGGGACAAGCTGAAGGAGATGGGGGGGCGCAGGTGGTATTCTCCTCTCTTCTTCCGGTGAGCAGGCGGGGACGGCGACACAGGGCCTGCACTGGCGAGGTCAACCGGCACTTAACACAGTTGGTGCCACCAGGCAGGCCTTGGGTTCCTAGATAATGACCCATGCTTTCAGGCAGGGGACTTGCTGGGGTGGGATGGGCTTCACCTCTCTCCTAATGGCAAACGTGTCTTCTCTTCCAGGTTGGCTGATCTCATATGGCGAGCTTTAAACTAGCCTTACCAGGGCCGCAGGAAGACGAGGAGACACCACCCAAGCAGGACAGGTGACAAATGCAAGGACTGCCCAGGTAAGAAACAGGGGTTCGGATAGTCTCCCAATCAGGGGCGTGGCACACGCAGCTAGGCAAGGCCTTAAATGCCTATATACCAATGCTCATAGTATGGGGAATAAACAGGAGGAACTCGCCCTCAGAATAGCCAGTTCAGACCCAGACATAATAGGGCTTACAGAAACGTGGTAGGATTCATCCCACAACTGGGCAGTTAGCATTAGGGGCTATAGGCTTTACAGGCAAAATAGAGAAGGAAGAAAAGGTGGGGGTGTGGCGCTCTATGTCAAAGAGCAATACACATCCTCTGCCAGCAAAATGGGGTCAGAGGGAAGGGCAAGCTGAAGTGCTCTGGGTCAAGATACAAGGGGGCTGTCGGGAGAGGGATATAACGGTGGGGGTCTACTACAGACCCCCCAACCAAGGGGAGGAGCTGGACCGGAAATTTTCGGGCCAGCTTGCAAAGGCACTTAAGGCAAGGGACGTAGTTGTCATGGGTGACTTAAATTACCCGGACATCTGCTGGGAGGAACAGTCAGCCAAGTCGGACCATTCCAGGAGGTTCCTGGCCGAGATACAGGACCTCCACTTAATTCAGGAGGTGCGCAGTCCCACTGGAG
>NW_017728947.1:70852972-70884997 GCF_001723895.1 Crocodylus porosus
GGTCCTTGGGCCTGTGCTATTCAAATCTCTTTTATCAGCGATTTGGACAACGGGGTAAAAAGCAACCTGTTTAAATTCACTGATTATACCAAAATTTGGGGTGAGGTGTGCACACTAGTAGGGAGGGAAAGACTGCAGCAAGACCTGGATAGGTTACAGGGGTGGGCTAACAAAAACAGGATGTGTTTCAATACAGACAAGTGCAGGGTGCTGCACTTGGGCAGTAGTAACCAGCAGCACACTTATAAGATGGCGAACTCCCTTCTTGAGAGCACGGAGGCAGAAAGGGATCTTGGAGTCATTACTGACTCCAAGATGACCATGGGCCGACAATTGAGGTCACGGTTGGCAGGGCTAACCCGGACCTTGTCGTGCATCCACAGGTGCATCTCAAGTAGAGCCAAGGAAGTGATCTTCCCTCTCTACGCAACACTGGTCAGGCCACAGCTGGAGTACTGTGTCCAGTTCTCTGCGCCCCACTTCAGGAGGGATGCGGACAACATTGAGAGGGTCCAGAGGAAGGCCACCCACATGATCTGGGGACAACAGAGCAGACCCTAAAATGAGAGACTGCAAGACCCGAACCTGTTCAGCCTTCACAAGAGGACACTGAGGGCGGACCTGGTGGCCATCTATAAACTCACTAGGGGGGACCAGAAGGGTTTGGGAGAGACCTTGTTTCCCCTTGCGCCCCCTGGCATAACAAACAATAACAGCCACAAGTTGTTGGAGAGGAGGTTTAGATTAGACATCCATAAGAACTACTTCGCAGTTAGGGTGGCTAGGATCTGGAACCAACTTCCAAGGGAAGCGGTGCTGGCTCCTACCCTGGGGGTCTTTAAGAAGAGGCTTGATGCCTACCTGGCTGAAGTCATTTGAGGCCAGTTTTTCTCCTGCTCAAGCAGGGGGTTGGACTTGAAGATCTACAAGGTCCCTTCCAACCCTACTTCTATGATTCTATGAAACAACAACTGTCTGAAATGGAAGCAAAAATAGATTCCAGTTACCTTAGCATGCTTCAGTTCCAGTTCTGCCAGTTCCACCAGATTTTTCCTGAATGCTGCAACTCTTCTTGTTTTAAAGTCTATAAGTTCTGTAGAAAAAACAAGTTTGAATCCCATTAAATTAAATGCAATGATGTTATTTACATTCTACTTAAGACATAAATATCAAGCTTAAATCTGATCCCACAACCTTGGGCACAGAGCTACTGCTGCACTGTTAAAATAAAGAGACACTTTAGGTCATGTCTACAAGGTAAACTTACTGCACTGGCAGTAGCGCACGCTGTACTGTTCACAGCAGGCTGCATCCTGAACTAGCTAGCATCTAGCTGCATCTGTGCAGCACTCTGGGTAGGCTCACTGCACGGCAGAATGTCTGGGCCAATTAGTCTGTCTGCTAACTAGACTTTAGACAAAGCCTTAAAGTGCAACTGGGCCATCTTCTCCTAACAACAGCTTTCATATATGCAAAGCTTTTTCAAAGAGAAGCAGTAGTTTGGGCACTAAGGGTACTTACACATATGCAGGGAGCCTGCTCCAACTTGCTGGAAATTCAGCACATCAGAGCTGACTTGATTAATTATGTCTGCTGGAACACATAAATTGACACGCTCTGGCAGCCTTGCACGTTGTGTATCAGTGCTGCAGCGTGTCTCCATGCTGAGAAAATGGTGGCGGTAAGCCTTGAAATAAAACGTGTTCAATGTGCTTTAATTCAAGGTGCCCTGCCACCACTGTCTTAGCATGGGTACATGCTACACCACTGATACACGACAAGCGGGCACTATTAATTAGCACAGCTCACTAATTAAAAGCGCCTGGTGCCACATCAGGAATACATGTAAAAATGCCCTAAATATTTAAAGAGTGAATTCCATCTCCCATCCCCACTACTTTCTGTCTAGAGACTCCAAATATGAAGAATCTCTTGGCAGACATGGGATCAAAGGCAGTAAGAACAGGTGAGACTTCAAAAGACAGAACTTGCTTGAATACTTTCAGGAGCTCTCATCCACCATTTTCTGCAAAGAATCAACTTTGGCAAATGTACAAAGCCAAAGAAATCTAGCTACTGGTGTTGCCAGGTATCTAAGGTGCTGACCAGGGACAAAAAGTTAGGATAAGGGATGCAAATATTGGGAGAGAAAACCACTTTTCTAGACCCATCCTAACTGTGAAGGGGAACAGACTCCCAGGACAGATCTCCACACTGAATAGACCCTCTTCTTTGGAGGAGCTCCTTCCATCCCCCAAAGTTGCTCCAGTTTGGACCAAACTCCAACAAAACCTCCCTTCATTGTTTCATCTAACTTGACCCAGAGCCACCTGCAAAAAGGTGCTGCTGTCCCAGACAGAGGACAGATGGGCTTGTATGGGGCACTTCAATTGAACCTGAGCTTGGGTTTGGTGTTACTGTTTGGAGTCCGTTATGCTATTGTCCAGAGCTGACCAGTTAACAGCCCAAGAGACATGTGCAGCCCCTGAAGGGAGTTAAGCTGCATCCCCCAGACTCCTAGTCTGGAGGCTGCTGCCCCCACCACTCTAACTGCTGCTGCCCTTCTGGGAGTCTCCAGGCTCCCCCATAGGCAATGGAAGGCCGGGGCTAACAGGGCTCAGCTCCCCAAACGTGGAGCAGTGCATAGGGCTATGGGGCAGCCCAGACACAGGTTTCAGGTGGCTGCAGCAGGAGTGGGGAGGGGCGCACACACAACCAGGATTGCAGCCCAGCATGTGTATGACTGGCTACCCAGCACAGCAGGCAAGTATCAGTCTGTCTATTCTCTGAAGGGGAAGGGGCACATCAAGGCCCCCCACACTGAGGGAAGGAGTGGGGCAGAAGCAGGGGCTGGGGTGAATGGGGCAGCTGGGCCACGTGGTGGGATAATCGAAGCCTGGGCGGTTCATCCAAGGGTGCAGGGGTGCTCCTGCCACTGTATGCACTCTGGCAGAGGCCTGGGGGTGGGGCATGTGCTTCCTGATCTGTGCACAGGGTGGAGGCAGCTGCTGCTGCATGCTGGTGCTCTGGGCCCTGCTGCTCGTGCAGCTGCCTTGGGAGCTGCACAATGCCAAGTGCATCCTGCTGCCAGGCGGTCAGGGGGTGTGGTGCATGCAGACCAGTGGCAGCAGGACACACGTGGCATCATGCCTCTCCCAAGGCAGCTGCACTGGCAGCAAGGCCCAGAGCCCCAGCACGCAATGGCAGCTGTCTCTGCCCCACACAGATCAGGGGGCATGTGCCCCTGGGCCCCCGGCACCCCTCGACAAGCCGCCCAGGCTCCAACTTTCCCACCACCTGGCCTGGCTGGGGCCCCATTCACCCCTGCCCCTACCCCACTCCCTCCCTAACAGCAGGGGTTTCAATCTGCTCCCCCATGGCACTTCCCCCACACACTTAACCTGCTGGTCGGGGTGCACATGTATGCATGCGCTCAGTCCCCCCAGATAAGTTTTTCTCCCTCTGCCTATGGGCTGCCCCCAACCCTTTTAACTTCTGGTTTGCTCCCAAAGGAATGGGGCAGCAGAGAGCAGCCACAGGAGCTGAACAGGAAATTCACAAGACCACGGGATGACGCGCACAGTGCATGAGCACAGTGCAGTAGAGGGGTGGGGCACACCAAAAGAGGCCACATGTAGCAGTGCATGGGAGACAGCATGGTGTGCCACACAGCTCTGTAGTGTACCACTTAAATGGCATAGTATTTGAAAGTTGGACAGCCCTCATATATACCAAAACAAGAAATGACTAATTTGCATCTTTGCTTTCAGAAAATCCAGCCACTTAGTTATAATATTGGAATCAGGAGGCTCCACTAATCCTGAAGGAAATCTGAATGACCCAAGATAAGAAGTCACAAATAAATATGTATTATACATCAACAAGGGCCTGTTCAGAAGAAAGCAAAAAACAGTTTACAGATAATGTTCAACAAGTTAGGGCCATTCAAGTAACCAGAGACAAAGATAGCATGTGATTGTTCAAATACCTTGCTTTGCCGATTCAGATATTTTTTCGAATTTCTGACAGCAGAGTTGCTGGGTGGTTTCAGCTTGCAACACATCTTTGTTCTTTGCTCTTGCTTTATCCAATGCCTTGTTAGCATTTTCATAGTCTACTAGGGACCTAGATCTTCTATATAGGAGATCCTGCAAAAACAGAGTAAAAGATATACATTTCTACAAATACCTATACTTGGATATTTATATACTGTCATCTCAGATTCATTTTATTCTTCCTTGAGATTATTCTTATTTTCATAAATCTCAACATAGCTATTTTGTTTTTGCAATTTATAAGAATTGCCATACTGGACAGATCACTGGTTCCATATAGTTTAGTATCCTAACAGTAGCCAACACCACAGTTCGAGTATTGTTTAAAAAAAAAACCCAGAAATGGATCAACATGGGGAGTTCTACACCCTCCCAGCAGGTCAGTAGCAAATTACCATTTTAAGTTATGAATCTGAAAACACGCATGGCCTGAGAAACACTATTTACTTGCATTTTTAATATGGTTGACATAATCACCATTACAACTGTTTTATGTAAGTAACCGTTGCTTGTACACCATTTCCTCATGACATTACCGTTTGCCGTCACCAAGCATTTTGGTACTAAATTTGCCTACAATAAATTTAATTTAAAAATTGTATCCATGGTTTTAAACTGCTTGAAATAAGCCATTTATTTTTTAAGTTAGGACATTTAAAGTACAGGTGGTCCTCCAGACTTACGACACAATTGGTTCCTGAAAACCATGTCTTAAGTCTAAACATGGTAACGTCGTAATTCGGAACCGATTTTCCCATAGGAACAACGTTATATATGGGGGATTAGTTCCTGAACCAAGGCCCAGTACACTATTTTCACTAAAAAATAACCCAGAATTATCAGTTACAGATGAGTAATATAGCTACATTAATGTATTTCCATTGTAAATAACAATCAAATTGATTTGGAAGGACTTCTTTGAGATGACTGCTGGACTTTTTGAGGGGTTCTTGACTGGAGTCTTCTCAGGAGTCCTGGCTGCAGGTTTTTCTGGAGTCTTGTCTGCTTTCTTAAAGAAAGTGCCCAAGGAAGTTTGGACAGATGTTCTCTTCTTTTGCTTGTAAGTTTCTCTGTAGCAACTATACATCTTGGATATGCTCCTATTCACTGATGCAGTGTGTTCAACACTGGGGTCATGTTCCTCAAACAGGGACTTGGCAGCTTCCAAATATTGAAATGCCTCAGCCAACACTTTTGTTGTCAAGACTTTACAAGGAGTCTCTTAACCAGAGGGTACATCTTCCAAAACAGCCCAGTTTCATTAACCTTGCCGACCACAATAGCCACCCTCTTCAATGACTGCAGCCAATATCTTAGTAAAACCACAAGCTGCCTCCTCATCAGCACTGGTAGTTTCACCTGAGACATTGATGTTATGCAAATTGCCCCTGGCTTTAAAATGTATAAACCACCCACTACTTGCATTAAAAGGCTCAGCATTAGAACTCTCCCCCGGTTATTTCTTTAGATAATCACAAAGACTCCTAGCCTTTTTCTGAATTATGCCTAAATTCACAGGAGCATGGCATTGATTTTGATCCTCCAGCCAAATGATTAACAGTTTATCAACCTGAACAATAAGTCCAACACGTTGTTTAGCTATCATAGTTGATTGTATAGGAGACAAGCCCTTAACATGTTCTTCAGTTCTTACCTTGTCTTTGGATATCCCCCACAATAGTTGTTCAGGGGATATCCAAAGCTCTACCAATTTCAGTTGGCATCTCACTTTTTCTGGACCTCTTAATTATTTCCATTTTTATTTCCATAGTAATTGTTCCACGTTTCTTAGAAACATCACTTGCACCAGATTTACACTTTTCTGCCATTATTATGGACAAAGACAGACTACATTTTAAGAAAAAGTTTGGAAACACAAAGATTCACGTAAAAATGGAGTTGGAACAACAACTGAGCACCCTGTGTCAGGAAGATGGGCGGTGCAGGGAAATGGGCAACACAGCAAACTTGTTTACTGACGTGACATGGTGCCAGATCAAGCATTGTAAAATTGAAACTGATGTCAAAAAGTTGAAACAGGGTGTCAATTTATAAACATCCTAAGTGGCATTCGTCATAATTCGAATGTTGTAAAGTCGAGGACTGCCTGTAGTCTGTTGTTTACCCAAGTCATTCCTCCATTACTTCCAACTCCACTAATGAAATAATGCCCTATGGAACAAATACTATAACAAACACTGCTATGAAATCCTGCTACTATTACTTCTCAAAATCAAAGTTCTAATGTGACGCTTTTGGGGAGGGAAATCAAGATGGGAAATTCTGGCTTATTCACTGGATGAGTATCAGTTTACATTGCTTTCGGTATCTCTGCTGTTTCATAAAATGCACTACTTCACTAAAAACGAGGCACAGCAAATTCACCTTAGCAGCTTGAGATTCCCTTAAGTAGTATTTCAGAAGATCAGAAAGTTTAAGATCTTCATCAGCAGAAACCCGGGCCTCTATTTTCTGTTGAGAAAAATAAAATAAAGGAATGTGACAGTATAACTGGACTTCCACTTTTCTTCATTTCTTTGATATTAGTACAACAAACTATTCTCAAAGTAGTAAAATAAACAGTACCTGCCAGACACTGACATTTAAAAAAATAAAACAAATGTTCCATGTGTGGCATGATTCAGTAGTCATCTGTATTTAAAAAAAGCTAACACCAAGTAACTATGCTGTATTTTATTAAAAGCCTGTTTTTTTTAGTGTTCCCAATTTCAAGGATACTAGAACAAAAGGTGGAAAATTGTCAAATTCATTCAAGTACAGTGGTGCTCAACCTTTTCCCCCCATGGGCCACATTCGGCAGGTGGTCTTGATCTAGCACCCAGAAAGGGTGCAGTGGGCACTGCCAGGCCATTTAGAGTGGGGATGGGGGCAGCCCAGCCCCAGCCATGACCCATGGAGGGAGTGGGGGAAGGTGATTGATGGGAACATGAACCATCCCTAACTCAGTCCTCTGAGGAGGAAAGGGGACATGGCCCAGCTCAACCTGACCCTACAGCTGGCACAGGAAGGAGGCATGGACTGGCCCCAACCCAGCCCCACAGGGAGAAGAAGGGGGCATGGCCTGGCTGAACCCAGCCCCAATCCAAATATGGAGGGGTGGGGTCATGGCCTAGCCTTGCTGGAAAAAGGGGGCGCAGCACAGCTCAGACTGCCCATGCAGGGCTTGGAGTTTAGGAATTTGGTGAGGGGAGGGGGAAACAAGCAGGGGGAAGGGTTGGCTGTATTAATGGCCACTGTTCCCCCACCATCAAAATTTTCCCAACCCAGGAGGCCCATAGGCCAGATAACAAGGCTCCATGGGCTGCACCTGGCCCACAGGCGAGAGGTTGAGAACCCCTGACAAAAGGCCTCAAAAAGGAAAATACTGACATTGTTGATCTCAACAAGAGTATAAACATTTCATCCTAAACTCCATTCCAGTTATTTTAAGTCCAGACATTCCCAAAAAATACCAATTCCATTATGAATGGTCTGGAAAGGTCAAATTGGTAAATCTTTAGCACTAAATATTACTTCAGTGACTCATCCACCTTTGACTACATCTGTGTCTGTGTTCAAAAGGTCTGCTTGCAAAACTAACTTATGAGAAAGCTGTAAATCAAGTCAATGCATGTCCTGAATAAAATGGGTCCCTAGTGTACTATTACAGCCAGATGCAGGTAACAGAACATAGTACTACATCCACTTGAAAACACTCCTGCTTCTAGAATGTTTTATTATTCTCTGGCTAAACCAATAGGTTTTGAAAGCATTCTCATTTATAGTATGTAGTTATTTTCAGGGTCCTATTAGCATACATTTCCTTCAAACTACTAGATTATGTTCTAGGTCACAACTGCCTCCAAATCTACCCTGTAAGATCACTATCTTCCTGTAACACAGTTTTAAATACAAATCATCCTTTTAAGATATGAAGACAACACAAATTTCTGCTAGTTTATTGTTAAATTTAAACCTGAGAGGATGGAAGTTTCTTATCTAATTCTTTCAAATGAGAAACTCGTATTTTGGGCCAGAATGTTAACTATTCTTGCTCATTTAATTTTCTTAAATATTCACATGCAATCATTTTGCTGTGCACATAGCAGTTACTTTAGATATCTTAAAAAGTATAATTTTTTCTTTACATTTGTTCCAAGAGTGCTCAGAGCTATAAGATACAACTCAGACAAAGCAAATAAACAAGGCAGAGTAGACAAGACTCTGGAAAGTCCAGAGAAATTAGTAAGCAGCAACATTATTGTGACTCACTTCCCCAAGAAGTGATCTTGACTCCAGAGAAAAGCTTGGATCCTGCAAAGAGATTTCATATGGGTGCAAAAGCCTGCCTACATGGGATAGTTTGTGGGGTTGGGGCTTAAAGAAAGCCCTGTTTAAAGAGAAAGTTTCTATTCTATCAGATATCATTAACCAAGCAGCTTTATAATAAAGCCTTCTTAATATTTTTACCCAGTAAAATAAACTATTCCTCCAAAATCCAAAAAGAGGTAACTATACCGTTTCACATACAGCCTAGAAAATCGTTGCAAATACTGGTTTCAAAGATTAAACATTTGTGTGTTAAAAAAATAATGTAGTTCATTAGGATTTTAATTGTACTTCTTTTCCTCTTTACAATCATCCATGACAAATACTTGGCATAAAACACCCTCCAAAAGCTGATCAAAGAACCATTAACCCCATGATACTGACTGATAACCACAGTATTTTTCAGCTGTACAAAATCATGGCGTACACCAGGATGAACAATTAAACAGTACTTTTCACGTAAGAACTGATTTCATAATACGTACCCTTGTTTTGTCAAATAACTCGGATACCTTCAGAAAAAATCTAGGGAAGGAAATGCATGATCAATTAAAAGTTTTCATTACAATGCAAGTCTAATGATGCACTTCCACATTTCTCCTTTAGAAATCAAAGGAATAGGACCTATGCTGAGTGAAGTGCCAACTCAGCAACTGATTATGATTTAAGGAATCCTGGAAGACTGAAGTGACTGATTTCAACTTGTGATACATCTGAAACTGCATTTTTTGCTCAAATGTTATATGTAAGAATTCACAGTTAACTAAGACAACAGGAAAGCAAATCAGGGTTAGCACCTTAAAGACTAAACAGTTCAGAGAGGCATGGGGTATAGGTTGTAGCTGTGCTGGTCTAAGGTCATAGGCAGACAAGGTTATTTGGGTGAATCTGGTATCTTTTATTGGACCAACTTAAATAGCTGTAAAAAAATTTTAGCAAGCTTTCAGGCTTAAAAAAACCCAGCCCAACCTCTGGCTTTACTATTCATTCCATCCAGGAAGAGCACACAACAACTGCAGAGACTTCCTCAGCCTGATGAAGGGTTTTTAAACCCAAAAGCATGCAACAAAAATTTTCCAACTATTTAAGCTGGCCTAATAAAATGTATCAGATTCACCCAAAAAACCTTGTCAGAGAGGCATAAGCTTTCACAGGCAACAGCCTACTTCATTAGATACTATGGTACTATGGTTTGCTATTTCTTTAAAGAAAAAAGAAACATGGGAACACTTGCTCAAGGACTGCCTTTGCTTTGTATAAAAACCTGAACTGTTGTACAAAATTCTCTGCAAAACACAGTACATCCTCATTGGATATGACAACGTAAAGAAGGAAAGCTTCTCAGTGGATTTAGCCAGGAACCTAGACTGCCTCAAGTCATAAATGAAACAATTTGCCAGCTGCAATTTGGAGTTTAAACAGACTGATCAAAAAAGTCAACATTTGGTACAAAGCAAAGGAGACCTATCACCACAATTAGTGGTGTGCTGCATTACCAGAACTGATGTGACCTGACAAATACACCAGTGTTAACTTTTCTGTAGAGATCCGCCTCCCTGCAGTAACATTCAAGTCCTATCTGTCCAGTTACGCTGCTATTTTCAAAATGTTTCCCTAACATTTTTTAATTGCTTAAGTTTGCCACATACTCAATTAGGCCAAAGTACCACTACACTGCTCAATACATCGGACTATGGTACTAAAACCTTGAAAGGGCAGAAGTCTCTACAGGTACACATATATTGTTTTCAATTCTTAACAGAACAGGGCTGCCCAACTGGTGGCCAGTAAGCCTCATGAGGCCCCCCATGGGTTAACATGCAGCCCCCAAGCTCCTGATCTGGTTGCTGCACACCACATTGCTCCACGTAGCTTCTGCTGCCTGGGCTTCTGGGCTCCCCCTGCCTCTTCCAGCTTTTGATGCCTAACCCCACCCCTGGTGACAGGGCTGAGGGAGCCCACAGCTACGTGGCGTGGGGCCCTGCACAATGCAGTACTGACAAAGTACAGCAGGGCACCTGCTGTGTAGCACAGCAAGAGGGACCCATGTGGTGCAACATGCAGGGCATGGGGGTGCTGGGACTGTAGGAGGGGTACCCACACACCCATGGTGCAGGGATGGCTTGCACAGTATGTACAGTACAAGCAGAGGTTGCACATCCCCGTAGTAAGGAATGAAATCCACAGAAGGCATGGCCAGTAGTGAAGTAGCCAGGCCTTAAGAGATCATCTTTCATGATCTCCATGCAGCTAGTATTCACAAATGTTTCCACACCAGATGTATCCATACTTGTTTGTACATATTCATGATTTTGCAAATAAGTACAAAAGCAGCTGTATATTTTAAAATCATGTTTTCACTTTCAGAGTCTCTTCCTGTTTTAGGAGGACTGCTCCGTTTTCTCATTTATTAATCATTTTTTTAAAATTATTATTTATATAATCCTAAATATTCCAAGAAACAGTTTTTTTTTTTTTATAACTTCTTGTGATATTAAAAGACTTTCACAATACAAAAATGAAACATGGACAAGGATGAGAAAGAAACTACTATTTTGGATATAAAAGAGTAATACAGCCATTCATTTTTTTAATCAAAGTGCAATGGACACAGGCAGGTCACAACTGACACACTTGTGCTACACACAATTGTGTAGCAATTTGTCCTGTAATTTATCACAATTAACAGAATCTTACCTGCATATTTCTGTGGAGTCTTGCGTTCCTAACGTGTATAATGAAGAACCAATTCTATTATAATCATCCGCAACATCTAGAAAGAAAAAAAAAAAAAGAAAAGGCTTACATTCAACATTTCATTCTTTCCTTCTAAAAAAAATTCTAAAGAGCATGCAGTTCTCTTTTTGAAAAGTACCTGATTTTAAAGAAATGTCTCCCCAAACTCAAATAATAGTTATAAGCTTGCTGCAAAAATTACTAAGTGAAATTTGGCCATGTCATATGCAGGTCAGGAAGGTGACTGGAGGATCACAATGGGCCTGTCCTTCTGATCATGAAGTCATTAAGTATTAATACAGTTTTTATTGAGTAACATCTCAAAGGTGTAATGTTGCAAAAGATGAGTCTTATCTTTCATATGAGGCAGTGTCCTATGAAGTCAACTGTTCTATATTGGAGACTGTACTCCAAAATAAATCCATTTGAAAATATCACTGTCAGAGCATTGAAAAATAAATCCCTAAATGTATTAAATTCACCAATTTGAACAGAAGCTGTGAATTTGGGTACAACTTACTGCCTGTATGTGGTACTTTGTTAGGTATTAATAAGCTTTGTTGGCTTAACTCTTTCAAAAAACCTTTATCTGGCAGAATTGCTGGTTTACAGATAAAACATTTATTTTAATTACCATATTTACTCAACTTGAAGACAAACCTGAATTTAAGATGAACCCCTAATAATTAGATTCTACACAAGGAAAAAATTTAATTTGGTATTATTTTTATAAACAGACCTACTACAAAAACTATAGCAATACCAATTATTCAACCTTCTACATTCATACATTCAACATTAGCTTCAATTAAATTCAAACATGACTTCATGCTTAATTTACATTAGGTTTAGTTCAGAACTTGGTGAGTGCTACTGCCTTCTTAGATCTGGCAAATTAGGACTGGGTCACTTTCGCGTGCATCCTCACTCTCACACTTCACTCATCTTCCCACAAAACATCATCTTCAGTTCCATCCATGGCATTGGATATACAGCACTTCTTGAAGTCTTTAATAATAGATTCTGAAGATATCTTCCCCCAATAAGTTGGAATCCTTTGGCAAAGCAGTGCTATGGTTGGCTTCTTAATATCTTTCCACCAGGTGTAAGTACATGGTTCCCTGCCAAGAGCCAGTCTGAGTATTAACATTGTAAATGGTCCTTAAAGGGCTTATTCACCATGACATCCAATACCCGTATAGTTGAGATGTCATGACTACAAGATCATAATTCATTGACTTTTTGCTTTCCCATCAAGTGTTAAATGCTCTCTGACACTAACATTCCTCTTCTCTTTAGCAGTGCCCCAGGTCTCCATTTCCACACAACATCTAATCAGTCATTCATCAGTTCACTTAACATCCATCCTTGTTCCTGGCATCTAACCACTATTCCTGCTGGCAACTTCTATTTTGGCAGAGTTTTACATTTCAAAATCACATTGAATTGCAATTTTCTCCGATCTGCCAATACTACTAAGATCAGTGTAATCTGTGATTTTTCATTTCTTACGTTTCTCAGAATTATGGATTTTTTACCTCTCTCACAGATAGTGACATTACTCAGCATATCAAAATAGACTAGAGTAGGTCTCATCAGGATTACCCATCTTGCCCAGCAGGTAATCACAAGTTTTCCATAGCCCAATAAAATACTGCTGGAATCAAACAAGTTGTATGCTGAAGTCTGATGTTAGCTTTTATGCAAATGATGTTCTTCATCTCAGGGCTAAGCCACTGTCACATCATTCAGATATGCCACCCACTATTTGTTTTGAATTTTTGAAGAGGAATGTTCAATTTCTTTGCTATTTCCAATGCCTTGAGTCAAAGTGCTTCATGGATGATTGGCATTCCCTCCTTTCTTTATTCCTGAACATACTTGAGCACTTGCTTATCAATTTCAGGAAAGCGACCTTGTTTTGGACTCCCAAATGTTCTCCCTGTAGACTTAGCATTCTTGCATTTTCCTTTTCATTGTCTCCATTGACACACATTTGATTCAGTAACGTTATACTTCCTTCCTGCCTCAATTATTTGTTGCCTTATAACCTCCATTTTAAAGTCTGCACCATAGCTGTGCCTCATTTCTTTTGCTATCTTCACATTTATATTGCTACTTCCTTTCATTTCTACATGGTCTGTCATGAGGGTTTCCCTGCTGCCACTCAGGGTTTACTATGGGTTTCTGTTTTTAAATTTTGACCACTCAGTGGTGATCTCAGGCCCTATAATCTGCTACTTTCCCTGCTACTCTGCCAAGTGCTCCCTTGCCACCTGCCCCTCTACTGGGTACCTTGCTGTCACTTGCCTCACTGTTATTGGGTGCCTCGTTGTATGCTGGTTCCCTTGGCACCACTGACTGGAACCTCACTCTGTGCTAGATCCTTCACTGGCATGCTCATGCTGAGTCCCTTGTCACACACTGAGTTCTGAGAGCTCAAGCAGCTAGTGCTGGAGCAACCCAGCACACAAAGGGACCCACCCAAGCTGTCAGCATGTGATGAGTTGCACCAGCACACATCGCTGGGGCAGCAGCTCAGAGCAACTTAGCACATGCTGACCAGAAACCTCACACACTATGGGAATACTGCTGGGTCATTTTGAGCTGTGTGGGGTTTCCAGCCAGAAGGTACCAAAGCAACTTGGCATAGGCAGGAAATAGTTTCAAGTGACCCTGCACATTGAAGAAAGCTCTAGCATTCTGTGCATTTTCTGGTTTCAGTTAAGTTGTATGCGATTATAAGACCAGGCTTGATTTTCCCCATGTTGAATGGGGTGGAACCTTATCTTACAATCAAGTAAATACAGTAATAAAAGTAAAAACTATTGTTGCTGTGGTTCAACATTAAACCAATTAAGCTGGTGTGTTAAAGATAGTTCTACTGTACATTATTAATGCACATGAATGCCAGTAAAGCTCTTTTCTTGCAAGTACCAGACCTGATTTTAAAAATCATTTTTGTAGAGAAAGGCTGGACATCAAGGTTGAATGCAAGCCACTTGAGAAGTCACTGCCTAATGTGGACAGGTATTCACATCATGTAAATGGCGTTAGTTTGCCACATGCTATTGATTTTTAAATTAAATGCCTCACTTATGAGGAATTAAACATACCTTTTATCTCCGAAATAGCTCAGCTGTACCTCCCTGTTAGCATCCAATTAAGGCTGGTTACATTGTTATGAACAGGGATCTGGGTTTTCCACTCCCCATGGAAAAACAGAGTAAATCGTGGATTTTACCTTTTACCAGAGGCAAACACAGATTTCTTGTTTAACAAGAGAAACCTTGGGATTTTGCCATTTTGTAGTGAGCTCCCTGCCACCTGGCAGAGTTCCAGCCTGCAGGGAGCTGAAGGTGGGTGGGAGTAAGGACAGTGGGACAGGGGGCTCTATATGCATGTTCATGCATATGGCCCTGGGTAGCCTGCAAAGTAGAGCATTTCCAGCAAGTAAGTGGGGGAGATGGGGATTGAGGCCCTGTAGGGAGGGAGCTGGGCAGGACTGGGACTGCTGCCCAGCTGGGTGGGGCTTGGGGCCTGGGGCCACAATGCACGGCTGCAGGGCCCCAGCAGGGAGCAGGATGTGGCCATGGGTGGCCCTCCTTCACATGGGGCTGCAGTGAGAGCAGCAGCACAGGACTGTGCCTCTTAAAGCAGCGGCAGGTGCAGGGGGCATGTCGTCAGAGCAGCGGGGGGATGGCTTTACAGCAGCGAGGAGATCCCTGCACAGCCCCACTGTCCTCAGCTGTGCCGGATCATGCCCAGTGGGCTGCAGAGGCCCAGGGGAGGGAAGCAGGACAGGAGCTTGAGCCCACAGCCTGCACCTGCCCCATGTACATATCTGGGGGGTGCAGGTCCCCCAGGAGTGCACACAGCAGCACGGAGCCACCCCACCTGAGCCCACAGCAGGCAGCAGGGGACAGCAGGGGCATGGGGCTGCAGACCCAGGTCCACACCCCTGGCAGCTATGGGACCCCTCCAGCAGGGCTGGGGGAGCAAGGGCTGTGGGTGGAGGGTGATGGGCAGCAGCAAGGCTGTGGGGACAGGGAGCGAGAGGCAGAAGCAGGGCCAGCGGGTGTTGGGGGGTTTACTAGATTTTGGGGGTTTTATGAGAGAATTTGTGATTTTTTTAGCAGAGAATTTGGTATTTATCAGGGAAAACCAGGATCCCTGGTTATAAAAGGCCCCAATAAAAGCAATCAATCAAGCAGCTGCCTACAGTTTGTCTTAAATAGCTGCAATGCTCTAGTTTTTCAAGCCACAGGTAGGCTAGCTCAGTGTAGAGTAGTGATCATCAAGCACCAACTGACACAGGCTTATGGGATCAGTCAGTCACTGAACACATCACCACTTTCCTGGTTGTCACCTGAGCTTGCCATATGCAAAACTAGAGGCCATATCACTGTGGGTACAGGCAGAAAGTAGAGCAGGGTTGCACCTTAGAGACTAAATGGTTCAGTGAGGCATAAGCTTTCACAAGCAACAACCTACTTCATTAGACGCTAAAAGTGTAGGTATACACTAATAAAAAATACAATATTTACATAGCTATTTTGTTCACTTTATACTATGAATCTTACAGATGAATTTATACCAAGGAAGAGAAGTATAGCTACTCTAGTGATAAGGTTACAGACAATAAGCTTGGACCTTTGCATTATAGCCTTTGAGAAATAAAGTTAAAAAACTGACTCATTTAATCTCAAGAATACAGGAAAATTAATACCCATTTTTGTTCTAATAGTGCTTCATTACAGTATGAAGGAAGGATTCTGTAGCACAGACCTTGTTTCAGGCATACTGTATATCAGGTCTTACACAAGTCTTAATCAGGTACTCAAGGACCCGATACAAAAAATTGATGCCATGCTTTAGAGACAGCACAAAAATGAATAGAATACAAGAAAGCTAGGGATTTTGATTAAAATGGAAGATAGAGACAGGAGTTTGGGGACACAGGGCTCATCTCTGTGACAGATCAGAACAACATGGCTCTCACTAACCCCTAGTACTGATAACTGAAGAATGTAATCTTCAGATAATGAATGTCTCAGAATCAGAACCAGGGCCCCAGTGAGCTTTTCAAATACCACTCTCTGATTTTGTTACAAGGAGGCTCAAACAGAAGGTTTATGGAGCAAGCCCTGATTACTGGCAGATAAGCAGAACAGACACCTTATGCATTAGAGGACAGAAGGCCATACTGCTGGATGAAGCTATAGCAGAAAGCCCAAAACCACAAGTGATGAAGATTACTTCCATTCCAAGCTGCTCAAGATAAGTTCTCCCATTTTATTAAGTAGTAAAATCATACAGTTGGACTTCTACAAAATATGCAACACAGAGTTCCCAACAATCCAGAGATTTAGCACAGAGATTAAAAAGGACTTAAGAAGTTTGGGTGAAGAATCTCACTCTGATTGAAACAAGAGATCTGGGATACCGAGATGAAGGATTTGAAGTTCTGATCTCTGTCACAGGATATACAAGAACAGAATCTGGATAACTCAAGTCAGAAATAACAACACCCTCAAGCCTTGACCAATATGCTGTCCTTCAGCAATAAAGTTCCCACAGATGTGAAGTCTCAGAAGTCCACGAAATCTTCATGTTGATGTTTGATTATAAAAAGATATTTGTGTCTATCTGACATCTGAGGAAACAGAACAGTATAACATTTTCCCAGGGCAGAGGACATGCTCAAAAGACTAAACTCCTCTCAGCTAGCTAGCTGCAAAGAAATGCAGATAGTCCTTTCCCCAATTCTTTCCTAGAGAAGTAGTGCTACTTTAGGATGCACCCCTGTCACCAAACTTTATCATCTCAAATTTGAACAGGACCAGGGACTTCAACGCCACTTCTGCCAGACCTCAAAGCAGCAACTCACTCCAAGAGAATCTTTGGTATCAACATGCCTTCCAGTTCTACCAGATCACACAACACATTTTTCAAGTGTTTCTTCCTTCAGAAAGGATTCAGAAGATGGCCCTCTTCCTTTTCATGTTTCATAGCAAAATGGAAGATTAAACATCTATCAAGACTGTAAATTTTCACAAGTTATAACTGGTGACTAGCACAGAAATTTGTCATTGGAGAGCCCATCCTGAAGGGAACGGAGGGTCCTATCTGCCGAGCCAACCCCATGGCACGGGAGGTCTGCTACCTGCCTGGGACTTAGATTCAGGATGTCACAGAGAGGATCCTGGCGTTCATTCGACCCTTGGACTAGTACCCCATGGTCCTAATCCACATGGGAACAAATGACGCAGCCAGGGGCAACTCAGACCACATCATGAAAGACTATGAGGCCTTGGGGGCCAAGCTCACGGACACGGGGGCACAGGTGGTATTCTCCTCTATTCTCCCAGTAAGTAGACACAGACGGCGTCACGAGGTCTGCATCAATGAGGTCAACTGGAAGCTTCAGAGTTGGTGCCAGCAAGCAGGCCTCGGGTTCCTGGACAACAACCTGCATTTTTGTGCAGGGGGCATACTCAGGTGGGATGGGTTTCACCTCTCCCCTAAAGGCAAGCGTGTCTTCTCTTCCAGGTTGGCTGATCTCATACAGCATGCTTTAAACTAACTTTGCTGGGGGGTAGGGCCACAGGAGGACACCTTCCAGCCAGGACAGGGTACAAGCACAAGAGGTACCCAGGTAAGGAACAAGGACAGTCCTAGGAATCCAGGGGGAGGGGGGAAGGCATGCACCAATAGGAGGCCTTAAGGGCCTTTACACTAATGCTCAAAGTATGGGGAATAAACAGGAGGGGCTCGCCCTCCAGATAACTGGTACAAACCCAGACATAGTAGGGTTCACTGAAACCTGGTGGGATTCAACACATGATAGAGCAGTAAACATTAGGGACCACAGACTATACAGGTGGGACAGAACGGAGAGGAAAAGCGGGGGAGTGGCACTCTACGTCAAAGAGCAGCACATGTCCTCAACTAACATGATGGGGTCAAAGGAGGGGCAGGCTGAAGTACTCTGGATCAGAATACAAGGGGGTCATGGGGAAAGGGACTTAATGGTGGGTGTCTACTACAGACCACCTAACTGGGGGAAGAGCTGGACCGGGAATTCTTGGGTCAGCTCACGGAGGCAGTTAAGTCAAGGGACGTGGTCATCATGGGTGATCTAAACTACACGGACATTTGCTGGCAGGAGCAGTCAGCCAGGTCTGACTGCTCACGTAGGTTCCTTGCTGGGATACAAGACCTCCACCTAACCCAGGAGGTCCAGAGTCCCACCAGGGGGAATGCCTTGCTGGACCTGGTCCTGGCCACAGGCAATGACCTGGTGAGGGGACTCCAAGTCCTCGACCACCTAGGCGATAGCAATCATCGCCTACTGGAATTCACCATCCAGCGCAGGGTGTCAAGGGCCTGCAGCAAAGCAGTAGTCCTTGACTTCAGGAGGGCCAACTACAGTGAGCTGAGAAGATTGGTAGGAGAGGCACTGCAGTTCCAAAGAGTAGGGGAACTAGGTGTCCGAGCCAAGTGGTGGTTCCTTAAGGAGACAATCCTCCAAGCCCAAGGGGTAACAGTCCCAATGCGAGTCAAAGGGGTAAGAGTGCTCAAAAGCCCCCTTGGCTCACCAAAAGCATTCAGGAATGTCTGAAAGCCAAAAAGGGGGTATACATCCAGTGAAAGGAGGGGGCTATCGCCAAAGGGGAATATACCTCCATTGCAAGAGTATGTAGGGAGGCTGTTAGGAAGGCTAAGGCAGAGACGGAACTAGGGCTAGCAAGAAGGATCAAGGACAACAAAAAGTCCTTTTTTAAATACATAGGGAGCAAAAAGAAGGCACCAGGCAACATGGGGCCCCTGCAGGATACGCTTGGCAATCTGGTGGTTGCGCTAGATTAAAAAAACAGACCTTTTTAACAAGTTCTTTGCCTCCATTTTTCTGAGTAGGAACCAGGATTTCATCCTGTATCCTGGTGGGGGAAGACTCAAGGAGAGACTCCGCCAGGCCTAGGGTCAGGGAGTACCAAGGTAGGGAACTTCTGGAGGGGCTGGATGTGTTCAAATCAGCAGGTCCAGAAGTTCTCCACCCCAGGGACTGAGGGAATTGGCAGGGGTCATCGCAGGGCCCCTGGCACAGCTTTACAAGCACTCGTGGTGCTCTGGCCAGGTGCCAGAAGACTGGAAGAAGGCCAGTGTAGACCTCATTTTCAAAAAAGGGAGGAGGGAGGACCCAGGCAACTACAGGGACCTGAGCAGATCAGCAAGTCCAACCCCCTGCCATGGGCAGGAAAGAATGCTGGGGTCAAACGACCCTGGCTAGGTGATCGTCTAGCCTCCTTCTGAAGACCCCCAGGGTAGGAGCAAGCACCACTTCCCTTGGAAGTTGGTTCCAGATCCTAGCCACCCTGACTGTGAAGTACTGCCTCCTGATATCTAGCCTGAATCTACTCTCAGTCACCTTAGGATTTTGTGACCTGGTCATAGAAGGCCATCAGGTTGGTCTGACAGGACCTGCCTCTAATGAACCCATGTTGTTGCCCATAAGCATACACTCCCCTGCTGGTCCCTCACAGATATGCTCCTGGATAATTTTCTCAAAGAGCTTCCCCAGGACTGAAGTAAGACTAACAAGCCTATAGTTTCCTGGGTCCTCCTTCCTCTCTTTTTTGAAAGTAGAGACCACATTGACCCTTTTCTAGGGTCCTGGGGAAGCTCTTTGAAAAAATTATCCAGGAGCACATATGCAAGGGACCAGCAGGAGGTAGGATGCTGAAGGGCAACCAGCATGGGTTCATCAAAGGCAGGTCCTGTCACACCACCCAGATAACCTTCTACAATCAGGTCACAAAATCATTGGATGCAGGTGTTGCAGTGGATGTAGTCTTTATTGACTTCAGGAAGGCCTTCGACACCGTCTCCCACCCCATTCTCATTAAAAAGCTAGGTGACTATGGCATTGATGCCTACACAGTCAGATGGGACGCAAATTGGCTAGGGGGCCACACCCAGAGAGTGGTGGTGAACGGGTCATAGTCAACCTGGAGGGAGATGGGTAGTGGAGTCCCCCCAGGGCTTGGTCCTCAGGCCTGTACTGTTCAATTTCTTTATCAGCAATTTGGACGAGGGGGTGAAAAGCACCCTGTTCAAATTCGCTGACAACACCAAGATTTGGGGTAAGGTGAACACACTAGAAGGGAGGGACACGTTACAACTGGACTTGTACAGGTGACAGGGATGGGCAAATGTGAATAGGATGGGATTCAATACTGACAAGTACAGGGTACTGCACTTGAGCAGGAAGAACCAGCAGCATACTTATAGGCTGGGGGATTCCCTTCTTGAAAGCACAGTGGCAGAAAGAGATCTTGGAGTCGTATCAATTCCAAAATGAACATGGGCCACCAATGTGAGGATGAGGTCAGCAAGGCTAACTGCAGCTTGTTATGCATCCACAGATGCATCTCGAGCAGGTCCAAGGAGGTGATCTTCCCCCTCTATGCAACACTGGTCAGGCCACAGCTGGAGTACTGAGCCCAGTTCTGGTTGCCGCACTTCAGGAGGGATGAGGCCAGCATCGAAAGGGTCCAGAGGAGGGCCACTCACATGATCGGGGGCAGCAGGGCAGGCCCTATGAGGAGAGGCTAAAGGACCTGAATCTGTTCAGCCTTCACAAGAGAAGGCTGAGAGGGGATCTAGTGGCCATCTATAAACTTACCAGGGGTGACCAGAGGGGATTGGGTGAGACCCTGTTCCCCCCGAGCACCTCCCAGAGTAACAAGAAATAACAGCCACAAGTTGATTGAGAGCAGGTTCAGGCTAGACATCAGGAGGCACTACTTCACAGTCAGGGCGGCCAGGATCTGGAACCAGCTTCCAAGGGAAGTGGTGCTGGCTCCTACCTTAGGGGTCTTTAAAAGGAGGCTAGGTAACTACCTCGCTGGGGTCATTTGAGCTTAAACTTAGTAGGGGTCATAAGAGCCCTTTACTCATTTCTGCCTAGGGCATGGGGTCGGACTACATGATATACTCAGGTCCCCTCCAACCGTACTTCTATGAAACTATAAAATGTTGCTAGAAGTACAAGTGTTGAGGACCACTTGCCTAGTAGCCTCAACCACAGTGCCACTTGGGTCAACATACCCTAACAAAAAGGGAAATAAAATTAAAAATAAAACAATACTGAAGTAAATGCCAGGTAAAGCAGTGCAATGACAGCTTACCCCACTTGATAATATGCAAGCACTGAAATAGTTTCTTTACAAAAAATAAGCATATTTATCTGTTCACAGTCAAAAATCCCCAGAAGACAAAAGGATAAAACCCAGTGAAGGAAGCAGTGCACTGCACTCTGAGCAGGCTAAAGGATGAGCAGTTCCACACCTCCTCTACACTCCTGGCATTCACAACAAGAAGAAGGTAAGTGTACACACAATTCTAGCAAACATGACTTGCCAGAAGTTTCAAGCTGGCTCATACCAATAGTACCAGTAAATGGAATATTTGGATCCCCTCCTGAGACTTAAGTGCTGGCATTTCCCCAATTTGGGCATTCCAAAGTCCTCCAATCCTCTCCACCCCCTTGTTACTGCCATTTTGGTTGATGAAAACTAAACAAACTTCAGCTTTCCTGTAGCTGAAGTGTTTGCTACTGAACAAAGAAATGAATTCTTGGCGTGGCCCAGGTGACTGTAGGGGCACCTAAATCTGTTCTAGTCAGGGACAGCTTTGTGATACAATTTAGTCATGAAAGTTCCTGTACAATCCACCTTCAAATTTCAAATCCTAAAATCAATTATTCTCCCAAGGGAAAAAAAAGTGTTAAACAGTTAAATTCAGCTTTCAGTTATCTCTCCAAAGACTATCTCCAATATTATAGTAGGATATTTTTATTTCAACCAGTCTATTCAACTGGGCTGGAAGTCCTGCAACTGAAGGGACTCTCAGCCCCAACAGCTGCCGACTCTAGGCCCCAGCAGCACCCCACAACTGCAGAGTCTAGCAGTCCTGGAAGCCATAGGGCACAGCTGCAATCTCCCAGTCCCAAGAGGCTTCATGCATAGGATGACCATAATTATTTTAGGGAAATCCAGGATGGGGAGGCCAGGGGGCACATGCACACATGCCAGGGCAGTGTGTGGCAGCAGGCAGGACCGGAGCAGCCATCAGGAGTGCAGTGTCTTTCTCACCGGGGCTGTGGCCAACACATGCTGGGAAGCGTGGTGCCTGTCTCACTGGAGCCAGGGCTGTGGGCTGGGGCCAGGGCTAGGGTGCCAGCCAAGCTGGGGGCACTGCATGGGCTCAGTCTGCCCCATGCTAACTCATAGCTCCAGTCCCATCCTGGCCCCTGCAGCTGCATCATGGCCATGTGCCCCCGAGCCAGGCAGGTACAGCAAGCCCCCAGCCTTGTACTCCACCTCCCCCGGTTAGGGCTGGGAGCAGCCAGGCCAAGCTGAGCTCTCTGGATGGGGGTTGTGATGCAGCTGGCCTGGGCCATCCCAGAAGCACATGGCCAGGCTGGTGCCAGAATGGGGCCAGAGCCCTGAGTCAGCGCAGGGCGCACAGAGTCCACTCAGCACCCTCAGCCTAGCCAGTGCCCCAGCCCTGGCTCAAACCTGCAGCCCTAGGTCCACTGACAAAAGGCACCAGGCTGTCCAGTGCATCCTGACAACTGTTACAGCCCTGCCCACTGCAACACAAACACACACAAACATATGCACAGTCTCCAGTATATTAGCACTGCAGCAACCAGGAGCAGGACCAGGCAGGACAGCATGTCACACACATAGAACCCTGACCAAGCAGCTCTCAGGTTCCCACAAATCTGGGACTTTTGCTTAAATTTTCTCCAATGGCTCAGACTCTGAAAGGCTACAAGATCTGAGATATATGGGTACCCTATTCACACATCCTTGGGACTGGGAGATCACATCAGTTGCATCTCCCAGCTGCAGGGGTACATGGAGTATCCTTGTGGCTGGAAGCCGCTCGGCTGGGGGGATCCTAGTCATGGCAGCTTGCTTCTTGCTGTACTGGCAGTAAGGCACAATGGGATCTAATGCACGATCCCACAATCACACTTTCTACCATGAATGTGTGGCATGGCAGGAGGCGCAATGGTGTGGATCGCACATTAAATCCCATTGTGCCTTTACCTGCACATGTAGATGGGGCCCAAGACACATTACAGCAATGTCAAGTTAGGGTTTTGTTTTGTTTTTTACTTCTGTTTGCACAAAAGCTTGTAGTCAGAGAATTTACTATTCCCTGGATGTGAGAAATGTTCTAAAGTGAAGGTTATTGCTCTTCCCAAAGCATTAGGAAGTTTTTAGTATATGGCAGAACTAATGTGGCTTCTACCAAGAAAAATTACTCACTTTTGTGCGATCTTGTCATTTTGTCCGATTTGGCAGAAGCATCTTTGACTCGGTTGTGGTATTCTACAAGGAATGTCCTTTCATGCTCAAAGAAGTCATCTACATCCTATAAGACAAACCAGACTTTTATTCCTAGTTTGTAAGTCTGTGCAATCACCACAACTGCATAAAGTTAAATAATTTACACTGCAAACAATCATTTTGTAAGCCACATAGGAAAATTTGTTTCTCTTTAATTACTTGTTGAATAACAGGTGTAAGAGTAGAAGCCTTTCTTGCAATATTTTAGACTCTGTGGACATGTCTACATGAGATGCTACTGCATTGTGGTTATTGCACATTTATCCAGTAACTAAATAAATGCACAGTAACCAGAGTTACTGCGCAGTACCACCACCAAACGTCTTAAGTGATGCTACTGCACAGTAGCCTCATAATACTATGCAGTAGCACATCACACCACGGACAATGCTAGTATGCTACTGCACAGTATTATGAGGCTACTGCGCAGTCAGCATCTCATGTAGACACACACATTAGAATCCCAATGTCAAGATGAGCATATGGATGAATTTAGATTTTAAATGGAGAGTTTCTTCATTCATTTGCAAGAAGTATCTTTCACCTCTAAGTCATCAGCTACATTCTAACCCAAACCAGTTGTCATCTTTCATTAAACTTATTCCCATCCCTCAACTGTATGTATGCTCAAGCCCTCATAGACAGGTATCTAACTACATAGAAGGATTACTTATAAAGATGTCAAATGGTGTCACTTGTAGTTTCAGGAACCTTGAACTCCTCTGAGATCCTGATCATTCAGGTCACCCAGTACATGGGTCATTCAAGCTGGGGTGTCAAAGGTAGTTTGACAAGATGCCAACCATACCACTCCTGTGCCATCAACTGGTATGACAACCTAGTAGCCCTCAGGGCTAATATGGTTTAGTCAGACCTTTGGTCTACACCACTTTCAAAACAATAACTATAATGATTGGAAGAAGCCAAAATGTTTTTAAATAACACTAAATTTGCCTAATGTAATCTTGCATGCAAGATTGAAAAATGACACTCATCTATTCTGTTTTATTTTTCTTCTTGAATAAAGGCTGTTATCTACCTTGCCCTTTGGATTCCCTTCCACCATGATCAATTAATGGTTGTATTCACCATGTCCGGTGTCTCTTAAAAATTCAAGAGCACACAATTAAGAAAGTTAGGGGACTTGAAATATCTACTCACTCACTTGTAGTAGCAAGTGAGAAACTTTTACTAGAAACTAAGTCAGGTTCTAAGTCAGAAACTAATCAGACCTTAAATGTCTGTTATTGAAGCATTTTATTTGCAATGAACACTGAACCAAGAATATCTTGACAAAAGTTAACTAAGTGCCAATTGCTTCATCATGTTCTTCCTGAATTTGCAGATAGCCCCCGTAACTACAGCTACTCACAAGTTTGAAAAGCTGATGAAGAGCAAAATTTACGAAGTAGCAGTCAAATTCACTTCTACATTTAGAACTAGTGTACTGTAGTGAAATGTTTCACACTGCTATTTGGGAAAGCTACAAGCAAAATCAAAGTAAGTACCACTTTCACAGGTGGACAAAGATGCTCCCTCCACCCAAATAAAGTTGGGAAAAGAACAGCTTCATGTAAGCAGCAGTGAAGCAGCTCTAAAAGGAGTAATGAGGGTGGAAGGAGAACCCTTTTCCAGCAAATAAAAAGGGATCTCAATATTCCAATACTACTAGTCAAAGGGGGAGGGACATGAATGACAACACCTACAAAAGTGATCCCAGTATACCACTTATCTGTCTCAATAAGCTGGTGTTTCAGGGAGACTAGTTTTCTGACCAGGCACTCACTTAAACTTTGCCTGTGGGGTCTCGCGTCCACCTACTTGCATCTCTTTACCTCTGCCAAACAAACACTGACACATTTGCAAAACTGAAATTACATATAGCTAAGGAAAAGGGTAATAATGTACCTGATGAGCACAGGGTATATCTCTGTTTTTGTAACCATTTCAGACTTACCTTATACTTATAATACATTAGTTTAAAAAAATTAAAACAGTTAAAATAGCCAAGAAAGGAATCACCTTTACTCCTGACACAATGACACCATCTGCTGATTTAACCATGTTTTTAAAGAAGTCTTCAAGTTTCTCTTTCTTATTTTTTCCACGAACACTCAACTGAAAGATAAGATCACATCTCAAGTCAGCATGTTCAAAGGCAAGAAAAGCAGCAATTCTGCATTACAACTACAAGCAAATTTCAACAAACAACACAGCTCCACTGTCCGTCTCGCTTTATCTAACGACCCACTGTTTACTAATCTAGATCAAGCAAAGTATACTACTATATTTAGTAGTTAAAAGGACTCTGATCACTGGCAGTTAACACCTAATACATGGGGGAAGGAGTTTGGGGGGCAGCGTTATAAAAACGTGCATCTTTATAGTTTGGGAAAGAATACTAAATTGATTTGCATACACTCACATTTCTTTTCTAGTAACTTCAGTTACACACATATTTTCAAACACAATAAGAGGTTAGAACAAGCCCCTATTCTTCCTTACAACAGCAATTCCATCATCTTCAGAAATTTGTAATCCGTTTCCTTCTCACTACCACTGAACTCAAGCCTCCCACAGAATCTCCCCACATCCTTCTTGTCCATTTAGCCTCTCTAGATTTATTCAGAATTCCTGAACCAGTATTGATATTTCTACATTAGGCAATGAGGGGACCATTTATAATCCAGAGAAGTGAAATCCACTGTTCTAGTTGAACAACTCAGTTGATTAAACTGATTTGTTTTGCTTTCAGTCTATCCCTTTTTCAATTTTAAGGATTCAGTGTTTAGGTAGTACAAGACATATTTCATTTGGTTATATTAAAAAGTTGCTGAAATCAGTATTTAGATAGTGTAAATCTCAAAAGCTGAATTTAGCCTTTAAGACTGGTGGATATTAAGTACCAACTTCTTTATATCAATATTAGAACGCAACTCACTGTATGCAGGATGAAGATAGCAATCCTAGTTAAATATAACAGTATAGGCTTATCACTAAATTATTCTGTTTTCTAAACATGTCATGCTGGCATAACATTTAAGTGTTATTACTTAAGAGTTTCCCCTTAGTAAAAAAAGGATCTTTCACCCACCAAAGAGCTTAATCAAAAAATTCCTCTTAGAGGTCTTGACTTAAACAGAAATACCACTAAGTATTGAAAAGAGTTTTAAAAAAGTAACAGTTATGCTGAAGATTTGTTTCACCATGTTTTATTTTTCCTGAATTCAGTTAGGAGAATGGGCAATTAAAGCACCTTATGGAGACAGAGCCAAATCTCCCATAAATATTATTTTATAGCCAAGCTACAAGTCCAAGTTGCTTCCTGAATACCAGTTTCACAAGCTGCAGGAGAAAGGACTCCGTCAGAACTAGCTAATTGAATTTCTAAATCCAAACTTGTTTAGTATTAAGGAATCGTTGTAAATTGCCTGAATAGATGAGAAATCTTATTTATTTCTGTCATATCATGAAAGTACAATTGAATACTCTCACTACAGATGCAACTTCCAATACTCACATCCTGATTATATTCCAAGAAGACATGGAAATTTAAATCCTTTCTCAAAATTGGATGTGCTGCCACACGGCACAAGAATACTTCATGCATTGCAACCGTCTTCTTGAATATTGCCAAATATTCACTGAAAACAACAAAAAAAGAAATTAAAAATTTCCAACTGAAGCAATTAAATTTCTATTCAGCCTACTGAAAAAATTAAGATGTCTTTATCTATAGAAAAAAGTGTTAGCTGAAGTATCTAAGTTATTATTCCAGCTCCCAGTGCACTTCAAATCAGTATATGACACAATGTGTGTATGAAAAAAAAAATAATGCTAAAACATGAAAAAAATCATACCTTTACAATACTACATAGACTTCAGAAATAGTAAAAGAGTAGATATAGGTCTTTTAAAGCAGGATTCAAATGAAATCTGCATGTTGGATTCACAGGGAGTATATTATAGATGTAACCAAATTTAAGCTTCCCATATATTATCAAAAAATTAACAAGGTGCAGACTATCACACCAGTCACTATATGGCTTTATTTACAAAATCCTTCCTTTCACATCTCCATCTGTTTGCTCCCACCTCATTTGTTTGTATTTTGTTAATTTAGTTGAGTTCATATTTCAAAGAATATAGAGCAGGTCAGATAAAATTTATGTGCCTTTTTTCCTTGCTTCTGCCTTTAAAATTACCATTAAGATGTTAAGCTTAGCGCACAGATCCAAAAGAAAGTTTCATCAGGATGAGCTTTCAGTTGCCCAGTTCAACCAACAGAGTTTTAGAGTAACTGAGAATTATGATGAAGAGAATTATAGAGGAAGAATATCTATTCTTATCAATACAAGCTGCTATAGTTGATTGTTTTACAGTCAAATGGATAATTTTATTAAAGTTGTGTTGCTTGAAGAGAGATTACAAGAAGCCTTCTTCCCCATCCTCAAATTAACAATGTAATGATAACTGGCACTCTTTGCTTCCACTATGTGCAAGGATAAGATTTACATACCAGCAAACCAGCAGGCCCAGTGTTGGGGTGTGTTTGATCTCTGTGACAGTAGTAGTCATTCAGTGTAGACAGAAAAGAAGGATTCAGAGGATGAAGGTGGCAGTAGAAGAAACCCAAGGTTTCTGTGTTATCCGGCCCCTAACCAGACCACAAGAGAATCATGATCAGGGCCACCAGAAAAATCACAGATTCTTCCAAATTTATCGTTTTGCCAATTTTCAGTTTTCTGGCTTATGACATCTCTTTCGCACACTGGTCCAACATGATACTAACACACTTGCTCACAATGGTTGGATGTTGGCAAATGGAGTTCCCTTTGCCAATCACTTTCAAATTCTCTTCCTACCACTTTGGTACTTGAGAGAAGCAGTCTGGTAGCCGTGTAAACATGCACTTGAGAAATGAAATCAGTGAAGCAGAAGAAAGAATAAAGAGGTTGTCTCAAGAGAGAAAAAAGCAGGACTAAAAGAAAAGTACTCCATGTTAAGTCACATAGTACAGCCTAAGCCCTATAGCAAATTCTCAATCACTTAAAATTGTGCAACTAGGAGAGTCCTTATTTTCAAGAAACACATTTTTTTTTGCAAAATCTGGATTCTCCTCAAAAAAAATCCAAGCAATTATCAAATGTCCATTCAGCAACTGCTTACAAACAGCTGATGACAGCTATGACTGTACAAGCCCCTGTTTCTTTACAGCTTTGCAAGCTCTTCAACTTCTCCTATTTCATTTGCTAGGAAGAATGTAAAATCTGCATTTTCAGTTGCTACTAGCAAAAGTAGCTCAGTTCCCAAATACAGTGAAACAGAAAGGTCTATATAAGTGCATAGTGGGCATGTCTACATGTCACATTAATGTGCATTAAAGCATTGCAAAAAAATATATTAGCTAATGCACATTAAAATAAGCTACTGTGCATTTTTCCAGGACCTTACAATGGAGGTAGTACATTTAATGTGCATTACCTAAAGAACATTAATTGAACATGCAAGCAGCCTAGTGAAAACCAAAATGCAGGTCAGAAAAGACTGGGGATGCAATACGTCTTTTACTGTTTGCTTTAAAAAAAAAAATGAATTGATGAACAAACTGTTGTTTGCTTTTGGTTTTCAGCAAGTATGTATATCCTCTATAGAATTCCCATCATTCTGGACAATAATTTCTACAATTTTCCTGATGGTTCTGATCATGATCACTGAGATAACACTAGTTATATGGTAAGTCTGGATACTCAAAACTGTATCTTCCAGAAGGAATCACTGTGTTGAAATGATCAAAAGTATGAGACAGCAGAGAGCACTTAAAGTGAATTGCAATCCACACACAATAGTGAATAATAGGTACGCACGCTTCCAGTTCTTGTTTCATCTTGGTGAACTCTTCTTTAGTCATCGATCCTTCCCCTTCTCCAAGTTTCTGTAGTTTTTCTCTAGAGGCATCAAAATCAGGCCTGGGTGGTGCCGGTGGGATCTGTCAAATGAGTCAATCAGGGAGTACTTTTGAATTCCTCACCTTCTTAGTCAAAGTTAAAGCCCTTCAAATAAGGATACAGTAAGATGCTTGTAATTTTTAGACCCAAAATCTTCATCCCCAACCCATTAACACACCTAGGGAGAAGACGACTTACCTTATGAATGATTTGTGGAACACAAGAGCCCTAATAGTTCATTTTCTAGTCATGGTTTCCTTTCATATTACTAAAAAAATTAAGTTCTGATTTCACAACAGTCTTATATAAATTAAGCAGCATTTAATTCACTGAATTAACTTGATTCAACCAGTTCCGAGGTTTTCTCTAAGGTATTTTCCAAAATGAAATTACTATCCTCCATACATTTTCTGGAAAGCTAGGACTCAAAGTCACTGTTCCCAGGGTTTGCACATGCCGAACTGTTATTGCTAGCTAAACTGTTGGCATTAAAGAATAAATTGACTGGAAAAGAAGTTAACATAACACAAAGTAAGAACAGCACAGTAAGTAAACTTTGAGCTAAGCTTTCAACTGTATTATGATGCACACGGTATGTGGAAGAATTCAGCCAAATCGTTCTTGCATTACTATGAAAAAGTATATTAGGGTAAATGAACCAAATTATCCCCCCAGTCTAAACATGTAAGCAGAAAGAACTTTCTTAAGAAAAACTTTTCACTTCGCCATAACCTATTACCACATACAAAGAAGATCTTAAAGGCTAAGAAACCAGTCAGACACTTCCATTTATATAGCTTACAACATCTTAAGAGAGAGAGATATTATTTTCCAAGTAACTTTTAATTGTGAAAAAGGAGTAAAATGCAATATGAAAAGTAAAAATGTGTTGTCAATATGCATTTGAGCACAACACATATGCTGTAGGCACTACCAAAACAAAAGGGGTTTTTTCGGTTATACATTGTTTTTAAAAAGAGCATTCAATGAAATGTAGAAGCCTCTAGCGAGTTAAATATCTAAGATTCCTGTATTATAACAGTAACTCATTGTTAGTTGCTTTTTAAATAGCCACTTTCATCATGCAACTATGCTAGGGACATCCACTCCCTGAAGGCCTAGACTAAGTCACAAATGGAAAGCCATCTCAATTGTGCATTAGTTTTCATTGTAGTATTCTAGACCATATTTGCCCTTGCCTTTAAATAAATCCAACATAAAAACAGATTCTGCTTATTTCATTGTATACTATTCCCTACAAAAAATTCGAGAGAAGCAACGACTTTGAAGCTTAATGCTCCACCCTTCTGCCACAAAGGAAACTTGAAACTTAACAGCAGTAAGTTAAGTATTAACTCAATATCACCAAGTTTCAGAGGCTGTCCATTTTCTGTGCGTTCAAAGTTTTAAACTAAACTGCCTCAGGACAAAATACAACATTAAGCCGCTCTGAATTCTTAAAAGTAAAAAACACAACAACAAGCACGATGCAAATGTACACACAATGAAAGACTACAATGAAATTCCTAAAAATTGTTAAAGTAAGTTGAGGGCGTAATGTGAGGGGCTTAAAGAATACCCACAGCTCCCACTCGTTTTAAATGAAGAAATGGATACTCAGTACTTCTGCTAATCAAGCCTTCAAATAATAACTTTTCACAAGAGATCTAGACACAGAAAATAAAAAGGGCATAATACTTACAATGTAACCTGCATAATCTTCATTTTCAACAAAGGAATCATGAAGCCAGATGAACTCTTCATGTTGTCGAACAACAGAAAATTCATTTTGTTTGAAATTTGGTAAAGAACTCTGCAAAGGAAGGGGGAGGGGTTATTTATTTTAAGAGTGAAAGAATATTACATTACAAAAAATAGCTTTCATATAGAAGTACAGTAAAATTTCCTTCAACTCTGAAAAACAAATTATTACTCTAGATGCAGTGTCTCCCCCAAACTTTTTTGAAAATAAAATATGAGTTTGATTTTACTGTATTAACATGTACTCAAATAAGCCAAAGCATACTGTGAAAACAAACAAACAAAAACGTGAGGTTTTGGGAAACTGCTTTGGAAATTGAAATCTAAGACTGAATACAGCTCTATACTGAAGACAGAAACAACTAACAAAGAAATAGAATGTACATCACAGTGAAAAATGCAGGCGTCTGTGGAAAGGCTCCAATTGCAAACATGTCAATAATCCATTAATATAAATGTGGGACTCTCAAGACAGAATACTGTAATACATAGAAAATGGAGCCAGTTTTTAAAAACTAAAACTTACCTTTCGAAAGCAATTTTTTTTGCACACACTCCGAATCTTCTTTGTTTCATAGTTTCTAGGGTCGGAAGGGACCTGAGCAGATCATCGAGTCCGACCCCCTGCCATGGCAGGAAAAAGTACTGGGGTCAAACGACCCCAGTAAGGTGAATGTCAACCTCCTCTTAAAGACCCCCAGGGTAGGAGCCAGCACCACTTCTCTTGGAAGTTGGTTCCAGACCCTAGCCGCCCTGACCGTGAAGTAG
>NW_017728947.1:70885097-70894074 GCF_001723895.1 Crocodylus porosus
CTGACTAGTTTGTAACAGGCCACTAGATCCCCCCTCAGCCTTCTCTTGTGGAGGCTGAACAGGTTCAGGTCCCGTAGCCTCTCCTCGTAGGGCCTGCTGACTTAAATAAATCCAGTCCTTTCAAGTGCCTCTTCACAAACAGTTGGTGGGCTGGCATCCCTTTTATGCCTGTCTAGGATCCAACCAGGAGATCTGTCCTGATCCATGTTCAGGAATACAGAAGCAAAAAGCTCACTGAAGAGCTCCACCTAGCACCCCTTCCCACCATCTATCACTACTTGCCCTAGTTTGTCCTGTAGGGTTCCTATGCTAACCTGCACCCTCTTTTTACCCGCTATAGACCTGAAGAAAGACTTTTTAGTTGTCTTCAATTTTTGTTGCCAGCCTAAGTTCCACGTCTGCTTGGGCCTTTCTAACTGCCCCCTCCCAATTACTTTAGGTCTAATAGTGCCCCTTCAATAACAAATTGTTACTTCCTCATTTCCTAATTGTTTGGGAGATTCTTTTTTCACATTTGCTTTATACAAGCAGCTATGCTTTTTTTATAATTACCAGAAGAAGAAAATTTCATTTAGGGTGCAATGCTGCATTTTACCTTGGTATGGACAGTGAACTTCACTTTGTCCCTCTCGCTAAGAGCATCTGAAATATCCACTTGCAGGGCAGCATCCGTCTGAAGATCTACATTTATAGCTCTAAGCTAAACAAAGAAAATCAATTTAGCCTTAACAAAAAATAAAAATAGCACTTCATTTTTTATTTCCCAATCAACAAGAGCTGAGATAACTAGTGTGACAAATAATTTTAGAATGCAATAGATGGACAGAACAAATGAGCATTAGAAAACACTCCCTGTGGGAAAACAAATCCCAACATACATTTCTTGTAGAGCACAAAAGTACATCTCTTTCATTTACTATACTTCCTTGCTTGTGTACAACTACTAGCATTTGCCTATTTATTGAATATTATTTCTCAATCTGTCAGCAGTTAAGAGCAAAATCCACTGCAGATTTTAAAAAGAGGTAACAACAACAAATTCTAAACCAACTCAAGATTTTTTTTTAAACACACACACACGCACACCCTTAAAGAATACATGATAAGATTAAACAAATTTTAAAGGTGCCAGGGCAGGGTGTGATTTAGAGTTTTGTCTTTTTGCTTGTTTATGATACACAAATTTATCCACACCATTTAGAAATTCCTTTTGTAATTTGTCAAAACTATATATCAAACACACCAGACCTTTAATTATGGGCTTAGAAACTGAAGAGAAAGTATTTAAATCAGGGGCAGGCAAAATACGGCCTGCTGGCCAGATCCAGCACAGCAGGCACTTTCATCCAGCCTGCTGTGATGTGCAGCACTAGCTGGAGCCACACAACACTGGGCACCAGCACCAAGCACAAGCACCTCCCCCCCACTGCTGCTCCATGGAGCACACCCCGGGAGTCTCCACATAGCCACACCCCACTCTACAACTCCCCACATATACACAACCCCTCAATATACCCTATGCCCCACACACATACAACCATGCCCCCACAACCCCCCCACCCTACAACACACACTATGCAAGACTAAAAATTTAATTTTGAGCTATTATCCAATCACCTCTATATACAGTATGCAAACAATCACAAGAAAAATATTCTAATATTATAAAAGCCCAAGTCTGTCTGTCTGTCTGTAACGCTTTATTCACACTCTGATTGGCTGACAGAAACAGCCAATTAGAGTGCTCCAAGCATGGGGGAGTGCCGCCATGATTCTAAAGCCGCACCATGGACTGGACAGAGGGTGGGGGAGCTGCTGGCCTCTGCTGGTGGCCCCCCCGGACTTGGGAGACACCAGTTGCCCAGCCCGCTCCCTGCAAAGAGGCAGAACAGCAGCAGCATGGGATATTAGGTGGCAGCACTCCATCCCAGTCCCCTCCCCCGCCCCGCACCCCCATCATTCTTGATGGGCAATTGGCTACTTTTTGCAATAAAATTAAAGTATGTTATAGTAGGTATCGGGGTGGGACTTCCAGTTGCAAGATGGTGACCTGGGGAAGGGCAAGGGGTGGAGCTACCCACACGGCCTCAAAAAGCTCACCAAACCTTTTTAAGTGGCCCTCCACCCAAAATAACTGCCTGCCTCTGATCTAAGTCCTCCCCCAACAAAGTAAGGCCAGATTTTACATTTATAATCCTGGTAAAGTGAAGTAAGATGAGATCTTTTAAAAGCACGACATTTCAGATTTTCTTAATGCAGAAGCATAAAAAAAAATGAACATAAATGCCAATCTTTCTTTTCTTGTCTTCTGCAGATTATGCGTAAAGTAGTTCCAATTGGGGCTCCAAACCAGTGCATCAGGAACCAACCTAAATTCAATTTTTAAATTAAGGTTTTCCATTATTTTGATGTCTTCACGGATTTGGGCTAAATATTTGGGTATGGCAGACTGGGGACCAGATGTTCCACCTGCACTGGAAGAACTCCTACCCCTCTGTGAGCAGGTTGGGGACTTCAAGCTTACAAAACTCCCTCCACCACAGAAGCCTCTTAGCAGGCATAAAAATAATGTCAGGCTCTGAAGACCAGAATGGGAAGAGAGTGCCTGTCACTTCTGCCCTTGCATTGTGTAGTCTGCCTGTGAACCTTCTGAACAGATGTTCTTCCTTAAGTTACTGCAGTTTCTAAACTGACAAAAAGAAAAGAAAACACAATTAAGGAAAAAAGGATCCAAAGACATGGCAGCTCTCCCCACTCTTACTTCAAGATATTCCAACTAGCATCTTGGCATCCTCACGAAAAATTTCAGCTTTCCCAACAACAGTCCCTTTTACTGGCATGCAGTTGAAAGGCCATTCCCACCAAGGAAAAAGTAGGATAGTATTTCTGAGACTATCCATTTGTCAAGAGGAGTGGACAATCTATTTTATGGATGGGGGGAGTCAGTTTCTTGTGCTGTTCTTCATTATTGCTGGGAACAAACAGGCATCCAAGCATTTTTTTTTAAAGTACTTAGGTGAACTTAAAACATTTTAATTTATTGTTCTCTAATTACACCACCAATTATTATTTTATTTACAGGTATATCCAAGCCTCCTTTTTGGATGTAACAGTCATATTTTCTTTGCCCTTATAGGATCTCCTGAAGGCAGTTTATCCTTAATAGTTCAACTGACTGGCATTTTTATACTGGATTTTGAAGCCCAAAATGCCTCCAAAAAATATTTTCTGTTGTGACACTATACATTTCATAACACATGCATTTTCTGACAGTAATCTCTTTACCATCTGTTAATCATTTTGTTTCAGAGAACAATGGGTAAAAATTCTATATTTTTAAGCTGCCTTTCAAAGAGCAAAAATTAAGAAAGTAAACCTATATTAGCATGTCTTGCTTTCGTTCACCATTTCCCCCCCATACACAAAACTAAAAACAGTGCAGCAATATGATTTTAAGGTTCAAAACAATGGCAGCTAAAATGTTTCGTTACATTACATGCTTTGTACAATGCAAAAGTATCAGTAAGCCATGTTTCACCAGATAGATTTATCAATAACTTCAACCATAGACTTTTTTTGAACAAGCTTTGATATTTTAAAGACAGAGTGAAGAGGCCTCAAAAGTAACATGTTAAAACAATATGCAATGGACAGCGTGCCTTACAAAATGCACTTGCTGCATAAATCTTGGGGAGGTTAATAATATGTTAAATTATGCTATGTAGCCTGCCTGGCAACAGGGACCATTTTCATTTGCAATGGAAATGAGGCATTCTGTACAAGGTATCAAAGACAGAAGAGAAAGTTAAAGGACTTTTGAGAATCATGCAGAAATTCACTGTATTACTTGGAACTGGTTCACAAACAATGCTGTCATCCTGAAGTTAAGCAACTTTTTCAATACTTCAGAAGAAAAATACCTCAAAAGATGGCTTCCCAATAATAAGGGCCAGGAGAAGGAAGAACCCAGGATACTGTGCAGACTTCCAACGTCTAGTTTAAGTGACAGTGTGAGTCAACCGGCTGTCAAAGCCTGAAATGTCTGGTTTGGGGTTTTATGGGAGGGGGAGGGGCAGAGATGGGAAGAAAGACTGCATGCAATTATACCAAGCTGCACACATCAACTGCTTGCAGACATTTAAAAAAAAAAAGGGTTTTACTAGAAGAAGCAGCATGTTAGCTCAGCCTGGCTCCGCAGTGTCTGTATAGATTGGGCGCTTCAGCAGGGCTTTTTGGTGCTTTTATCTAAGGCTGAATCAATCAGCTATTCAATAAAAGCACCAAAAAGCCCCACTAAGGCACCCAATCTATACAGTTGTCAGGCAAGTCAGGCCCAACTAATGTACTGCCTCTTCTGGGCAGTACATTAGTTGTGCTGGGCTCATCATGGGAGCGCAATGAGTTTACAGTAAAGTGCCATTTTGGCGTTGCTGGTTTTTTGTTGTTGGGGTGTTTTTTTGTTTTTGTTTTTTAACATCTGCAAGCAGCCATCAATTCTACACTTCATATTAATGCAGCATACCCATGCACAGCTCCCCATAGAGCAATATATGCCGTTAGAGAAATCACAATATAAAAACCAACTGATAAACTATGCCCAAAAAAAAAAAAGTAATCTTTGAAGCAACCCAAATATGATGTGGAAACCCAAAGTAAGATTAACTGTTGTTGAGGTATGTTAGAGAGATGGAACTGGACCTGAAAATTGCCTGAAGTACAGTACCGTCTTGCACAATACTGAAGGAACTTGGCACAGCAGAGACCAATACCAATGCCTACCAAATGTTCAGCTCCTTCCAAAAATTCAAGATGAACCCTTCTCCAAGAAGCACTCAAAGCTTAGTGGGAGGAGCAGAAAGAGAAAAGGGAAACGAATAGGCAATGACATTTGTCAAGGAAAGGTCATTAGATGTCATAATCTTATAAACCCTACGGAAAGACTTCTGCTCACGATTTAAGTGAAACAAGTACAAGCAACCCCACTTAATGCTGTTTTGCTTAGCGCTGTTTAGCTATAAGGCTCGTTTTTAAATTGATACCTGATTTCACTTAGCGCTCAGCAACTTTCAATATAATGCTCGCGGTTGCCATCTTGGGTCATTAAAAACAATTGCAGTCGCCATCTTGGGTCATCAAATACTTTTGGTTTCAGTTAACGCTCAGTTCTTCAGGAACCAATTAAAAGCACTAAGCGGGGTTGCCTGTACTAGATTAGTTTTTTTTAAACTGCAATTAGTAACATTTAAAAAGAAACACAGTCAGCAAAAAACCATACTAGACTTGTCTTGCACACATTTCTGTATACATAAAAATGTCCAAAAATGCCATTACAAGTAGAAATTCTACTACGCAAAGGATGTTTAACAAGTACAGCAATTTTGTGCTGCTACAATTTAGGAAGTGGTTTTTGCAAATGCCTATTTATGCAGAACAATTTATAATGAAATCCAGTCATGGACCACAACCATAACTCCCCAAATTTTGTTCTTAAATGATCCATATAACAAGCCATCAGAAAAGTTTCCAAGTGGTGATTTACTTAACAGTTTGAGAATCATGCTGTATGGCAGGGATTGGCAACCTGTGGCACAGGTCCCAGAGCATGGCACATGAGGCCATTTTCCTCAGCACATCACAGCTGGCTCAGGCTCTGGGCAGCTGTCACCAGCCACAGAGCCCGATGGCCAGGAGGCTACAAGCTCTGCTGCAAGCAGCCCAGGCTCTGTGGCAGGCAGCAGCTGCCCAAAGCCTGGGCTGGCTACAGCTGGGAAGCTGCAAACAGTTGCATGGGGCTCCACAGCCCTGGCATCAGCTCCATGCACGTGCAGTAGCTATGCACGTGCCTCCAGGTGCGTGGTCAGGAAGGGACCTGGGGCTGCACAACCCTGGCCCCTCCCCTGCCATCCATCCTGAGGTGCATGTGCCACCACTGCCACCACAGAGCCAGTGTCACAGAGTCCCATGCAGCTGTTTGCAGCCTGCCCGTCGCCTGTTGCAGCTGCCCAGAGTCCATCCCAGCTGTGGCAGGCAGCTGGAAGGCTAAAAACAGCCGTGCCAGGCTCCAGAGCCCTTGGCCAAGTTCCATGCCACCAGCAGCAACATGCGCACCTTGGAGTGAATGGCAGAGGAGGGGCTAAGGTTGCGCTGCCCCGGGCCCATTCCCAGCTGCGCATCCTGAAGTGCACACATAGCAGCCACCACCACAGAGCCAATGCCAAGGCTGCAGAGCCCAGCACAGCCATTTGCAGCCTTGGGGCTCTCTGTTACCGCTGACCCAAGCTTTGGGAAGTTGCAGCAGGGAGGCAAGTTGCAAACAGCTGCACCAGGTTCCAGATTCCTGGCACCGGCTCTGTGACAGCAGTGGGTGCAAGCACGCCTCACAGCCCACAGCAGGGAAGAGCCCGAAGCGGCACAACCCCAGCTCCTCTCCTGCCGTCTGCCCTGAGGTACGCACACACCCACTGCCAGCAATGAGTATCGGGCCCCTTGTGGCTCCCCTGTCTCTGGCATGCTAAGTTGAAGCATGGGTGGAGGCCGGGGTGTTTTCAGCGCTCTGGCCAAAAACACGGCCAGCCCCTGATCTATGGTATCAATGGACAGCTGTTTTTTTCTTCCCCATCTGATCCTATCCCCTCAATGGCTAAATACAACATATTTATAGCTCGCAGAGAATGTAATTTTGGTGTGAACAAGAAATCACCCTTATCTAGAGCGGAAAGGAAATCTACCCACTTCAGAAGTCAATTAGCCAAATCAAAGGTCATTATGTTGCCTTGTGGTAAAAATGAAGAGGTTAAGCTAGTCTCTTTAGCACAAGTACAGGAAGAAAAATATACTCAACCCAGAACTAGGGAAATATCTATTTATGAAAACACTGGAGAGGGGGGTAGGGCTTTCCTGCTACCAAGAAATGCCAATACTGTTCTAAAGACAAAATCATAATTGGAGTCATTTATAACAGCTTCCCTCTTCTACTTTGAGTGTGCTTACCTTATTGGTTACTACCAAAAACCTGTAGAGCCCAGGCCTGTCAGTTACTCATGGAAATTTACAATAATAGGGCAAAGAAAAACATCACTAGAAACAGGAACAGCAGGTGAAACACAAGAGGAAGTGAAGAGATTGTGTTATTAGCACTGGATATTGGAGGAAATGAAAGAGATAGCTCTTGGCCAGCTAATTTGCTCAGTAGCACAAGCAGTACAGTTAATTAAGATTTTGTTATTACCAAAGGTATTCATAGCTTTAGTAGCAAGAAAACATAAGGTTTTTCTATAAAAGAACAGAGTACTGATATATAAAAGATAAGAATTTTCTTGTAGTGGTAACCATTATTGAATACTTCACAAAAAAAAACCCAACCCAAAACTAAAAACAACTTATCTATACGTTTCAAATACAATCCTGTCCCCAGTGCAGTAGGTCCCACCATTTTTAGACTTAAGGCACCCCTTGGAAAATGCCAATTCTTAGTTTTCACTCTATTTTTTTTGGAATACAAAAAATACTAGAGCAATTAATCTGTTACAAAGAACTCAGAAAGGCCACAACAGGACAGGTTTTCAACACTATGGATTCCCACGTGAAAACTTTGAGTTTATCTTCTGACTCATGTTTGCACATCTAACAATGCTAACATTGTGGGGCACCCGGTGGCGCTCTGCTTGAGAATCACTGCTCTAGAGCCTAAATCTAATGGACACAATTAAGAAATCAGTCTCTCTGATATCAAAAGATTCTGCAGTACTTGGCACCACAAGCGTCCACTGGAAAGGTCATGCTCCTCACCTATCCTTTCCTCTTTATTCTGTATTCTTAAATAGGAATTATATATGGCAAAAGCTCCAGAATGCCCTTGACCAATAACACAATGCAGACAACACACCCCTCCTTCTTGACCTCCTAGGGATTGGTATAGAATAAAATGCAATTAAGTCATATCATGTACAAATATTAATGGTCAAAATGACTCATTCCTCACTTGAAAAACCCCCAGTCAGCACACTTCAAACTTTATGCCTGAAGCCTCAAACACACAGCCTACAAAATGCTTTCTACCATCAACAGGGCATTTCAAAACCTCAGCATCATTTACCAAATGAGTTCTTAGTCTTCAGGGGCTCTGTCTAGCTCACGGGTGACCAACCCGTGGCATGGACACCAAAAGTGGCACGGGCAGCCCGTGTGTGCTGCACAACATGCCGGAAAGGGGACGGGCAGCACAGTGGCAAGAAGGGCAGTGAGCAGATAGCAAAGAGGCAGATCAGGCAGAGGAAGAGGACTGGAGTGGCACTAAACCAGGACAGGGCTAAAGTGGTACCAAAAAGACAGGCCCAATTGGCCTAGTTTCTGCTGGGTGAGCTCACCTCCAGCCTACGCCTCATTTTCCCCTCTGATTTACACCTTAAACCAACTTGGTGGGTGAAGGTCAATCTTTCCTAGGGCCCTGCCAAAAAGTGAATCAACACTAACAAGGTTGATACCAATGTAAGTGCATCCACTTAATGGGTGTCACGGGGCTAAATTGGTTTGAAGAAGCAGAAAGCCTGCTTCTTCAAGGGTGATAAGAAAGGAAGGGACCGAGGCTGAGCCACACCATGCCCCAGTGGCACTGCCCAGCCTGGCCAGCGGCTGTGCCCTGGGCACGGCTCTGAACTAGTGCCCAGGCCCCGGGCCCTGGCTTTGGGTGGGGACTGGGGTCCACAGGCAATCTCAGGGAGTCCGGGCAGGGGCAGAGTAGGGGGGGAGGGAGCTCCCCACACCCGCCCGCGTCCAGTAACCCCGAGCAACGCGTCCGTGCTGCGGGGGGGGGCGCAGCAGCTGGGACCCGGCCAGAGCCCGCCCCGTACGCCCGGGCCCCCGCGACGGCACTTACCCCGCGGTCCTCCTCCGAGAGGAAATCGGGGCCGTCGTCCAAGCCTTCCTGCTCCGCCAGGGCCGCGGGCGCGCATGGGGGGAACAAAGCGCACAGGTTAGT
>NW_017728947.1:70894174-70900793 GCF_001723895.1 Crocodylus porosus
GGTCGGGCCGGGGGAGGGTACTGCGCACCTGGCTGACCTGGGCCTCGCTTCCCGCTCGGCTCCTCCGGGCCCGGTGGCATGCGCCAACCCTGCTCTACCTCCGCGGCCCGGGGAGAGCCGCTGCCGCCGGGAGTCAGCGGGGCCCTGGGGCAGAGGGAGTCGCGCGCGGCCCAGGGCTTTCCCGAGGCCCCCGGGGCGCGGGGCCTGCAGCGGGCAGCGCCCACGGGAGCCTCCGGACACCTCCACCTTCGCGCTGCGCTGGGACAGCCGTGCTGGAGGGCCGAGCGCCCTGCTCCCCTTGACGTCGGCGGCGGGCGGCCACTGCGGTGCCGCCGCGGCCGGCCTTTGGCTGCTCCGCGACTCCGTCAAGGGTCGGGGCCTTGGGCGCAGTCTGGGGCTGCGGGACAGGACGGCGCTGGATAGTGGCGCTAATTTAAAACCAGATAAGTCACAGCACAAGCTGGTGACTGCAGCACCCCAGCTTTCAAGGTGTTTGTAGGTGTCACATCAGATTTTGCATGACCTGAACAAATGGGGCCTCAGGCCGCCAGGACCAAGGCTCGCTGGTGCCACATTTAACTGTACCTGGAGTTCACAGTCCTCCATTAGCCGTCCAGGCACCATGTCTAAAGCCTAGCATCCAAGAACAGGACCAAGAGCTAGGAAGCTTAGTGAGGCACCACTGTGCATGTAAGCGTTTTTAACCTAGGACAGGGGTTTTCAGCCTTTTTGGATCAGTGTACCCCAGTGGCCTGATGTGAAGCAGCATACCCCTTCACCTGCATCCGGTCTCCTATTAAAGCAGATCTTCCATTGGCCCCATCCATTGAGCTGGGTGTTTCTGTCTCTCACTGAAGCTATTGCACTTTGTTTGAAACAAAAATTCACTGAAGCAAGGAGATGATCCTCTCTCTGGTGAGTTCACCAGGCCCCAGACAGGGGAGTCACTTAAGCTCTCTCTGGCCTAAGGAATAAGGGTGGATCCAGGAGAGGAGTGAGTGCAGTCATAGCCCCTGCTTTGCTCCCAGTTTGCCACAGATCTCTGATATCAGTTGCTTCACTCCTGTACAGTGAGCTCTCCATTGCTGCCACACATTCTTCACCATCCTGGATCCAGTACTGCCAATGAATATTGAATTATTTTATAAAAATAACAATGCAAGATCTGATCCCCCATCTCAGTAGTGCTCCAGCTTTTTCCCCATGAGCCAGATGAGTGGTGCTTAGCAGCCTTGAAAGGAGCTCAAGGCAGGATGCCCTAGAATAAGTATAGAAAGGGGAACACCTGTGTAACCCGGGTAGTACTCCAAGAGGTACCCCCTCTCCAAATGAAGGGATCAAAGCAGGTGCACAAGTGCTATGTGAGGTGTAGGGACTCTCCTCCCCCTATAGAGCAGAGCCAGACCACCAATGGGGACTTCACCATATACCTTTTAATACTGGGAACATAACAGGCATAAATCAGAGGGTATAGTGGACAGTACAGTGCCCCAAGGGGGCAGGATTCAACAAAGGTTAGACACTTACAATCATTGATAAGAAAGAGGGTTAACAAAATATAAAACACAAACAGCAGAACAAACAATACAGGTTGGTGAAATATAAAAAGGCACAAAATGCCAAGTGTCAAATGACAAGGAAATATAGGGGCTTGGTATCTGGAGGAGGAGAAAGGGGGGAAAACACAATGGCCCCTTTCCACTGCAAGAAGATTTGCACTGCTCCAGTCTAGTAGGGGCCTTAACCTTCCTGGAGTCCCAGCCTCACATCGAGCTGCCTGGCCTCTGATCAGAGGAGCTGGAAGCAGAGCTGGGATCCTCACTTCCTGGAGCAGGGAAGGCCTCTCCTGCTGGCTGCAGCCTCTCCCAGGGGATCCTGGAGCCTAGTGGGGAGCCTCTCCTGCCAGCCGCACACCGTGCTGCTGAGGATCCCACTGCTCCCTGCAGGTCCTGCTCTTTCAGGCTCTTCCGGCAAACTGCTCATACCCTGCTGGCTTAGCTCTGTGAAGCTCCTTTCTTGTTGTCCCTCGCTGGTCTCTCCCATGAGTCAGCCCATGCTGCCCCTTTTATCCCCCTCCAGGTGACCCAAGGGGCCAATCGGGACACGGGGCAGGGGGGCAAGTCTCTGGGGCCTGATTGGTGCAGAAAGGGAATCCCAAGTCCTCCAATCATCTTTTGCCCTTTCAAAACCCCTGGGCCAGGTCACTGCCAGCCAGCCTGTCACATCCTCCACCACAGAACCCTTCACCATCCCCGGTGAAGCGCAGGCCTCAGCCTGGGGGACTACTGGACCCAAGGGGCAGCAATGGGGACCTCCCCCAGCACCGCTGGAGCATCATAGGTGAAGCAATGGACTGGCCGAAGCTCCCGCCTTGGTCATGGGGTGCTGTCTGGGGCAGGACTCCATGAGGGCCCTGGCAGCTCAGGTTCCCTCTCACTGGAGGAGTCTGCCCTACTGGTAGGTAAAGGCGTGGGGATGTTTTCTCCTTTGGTCTCGCCAGGTGGGGCCCCATGAGCAGCAGTCCCCATCTCCCTTCGCCCTGAGGAGTGGCAGGTCCTAAGCTCGGGTGAAAGTCAGCATGGTACCACCAGTCAGAGTCTGAGTCCTCCGGGGGAGCTGCAGGTACAACTGCTGGCTAGGTGGCACGAGGCCTCCATCTACAGGGAGACCTAGGCCTCTTTTCTCGTGGCTCTCTCTCGGGTGGAGGGGGCCACACCAATTCGCCAGTAGGCAGCAGGAGGTTCCAGCAGACCACGCGACTTCGACCCAGTCCAGACTCAGGGGAGATTTCATATACTGGAAGGTCTCCCAGTTGTTGCACTGCTGTATACGGTTCAGCCTGCCACCAATCAGCGATTTTGTGTCTCCCAGTTAGCCCCAGGTTTCACAGCAGTACCCGGTCTCCTTCTTGTAACCCTTGCTCACGCACATGAGCATCATAAAGCCACTTATGGCGTTGCTGGTTTCTTCCAGCAGTTTCGGCTGCCAGTCAGTACGCATGATGGATATGGTCCCAAAGCTGTTGTGCATATTGACCATGAGTCAAATGTTGCTGGTAGACTCATTTTACCCCAAAGCACAAATCTATGGGTAACCGGGACTTCCTCCCAAACATGAGTAAATATGAACTGACCCCTGTTGCATCATTCCTAGTGGAGTTGTAGGCATGCACCAGGTATGCGATATGCTGGCTCCATGCGGCCTTCTGTTCCTGCTGGAGGGTACCCAGCATATTCAGGAGAGTGTGATCGAAGCACTCGGGTTGGGGATCCCCTTGGGGGTGGTAGGGTATAGTCCTTGTTTTCTGTATGCCAGCCACTGTCAGTACTTCACGCAACAACCGGCTCTCAAAATTTTGCCCTTGATCGGAGTGGATTCTTGCGGGCAGCCCAAACATGGAGAAGTACTTTTCCCATAGTACTTTGGCAACTGTTCTTGCTGTTTGATCTCGCATAGGGAAGGCCTGGGCATATCAGGTGAAGTGGTCTGTCACAACCAGCACATTCCCCTTTCAGTGCCCTTCCCCTTCTATGGCTAGGAAATACATGCACACAAGCTCCATGGGTTTTGAGCTCTGGACGGTGTGTAGATAGGCAGTTTGAGTGGGCAAGGTCTTCCTCCATACACACCGATCACAGTTTGAGCATTTAGTCCTTATGTCTTCAGCCATTTTGGGCCAAAAGAACCACTCATGGGCTAGCACCAGGGTGCGCTCCACCCCCACGTGCCCAAAGTCATCATGCAAGGCCTGTAACGCAAGGGCCTTATACTTCTGAGGGAGCAACAGCTGCCAATATTTCTGTCCTTCTGGGTCCCGCACCTCCCCATGTAGCACTCCATCAAACAAGCGAAGGCCTTTCCCACTCCCTCAACAGGAGGTGGGCTGCTGGGGTAGCATTATTAAGGGTCATGGGGTGGGTATTCCCTGATCTCCGGGCACGCAGCACCTCTCGCACATCTGGGTCCTGTTCTTGCACCATCCGCCATTCTGTGGCTGTGACCTGGGGCAGCAAAGAGGGAATCAGTGTGGTGTACTGAACCCAGGCCTGTGGGATCCCCTCAGGGGGCAACCCCAACACCTCAGCCATGCAAACAGTACTTTCCCTCATCCCCACAGGGTCTTGTATCTGCAGGTCACAAATGGTCTTCTCTGTTTCGGGGCTCCAAACACTCCCAGGGTTTCTGGGGAGTTGTCGAGACAGGGCATCAGCATCCACATTCTTTCATCCTGCTCGATAGTGCAGGCTGAAGGTGTAGTTGGCTAGTGCCGCAATCCAGCGTTGGATGGTCACATCCAACTTAGCGCTGGTGAGCACATAGATAAGGGGATTATTGTCTGTCCACACCTGGAAGGTAGTCCCATACAGATAGTCCTGGAATTTGTCAGTGACAGCCCACTTGAGGGCCAGGAATTCAAGCTTATATAGTGGGTACCGCATCTCGCTGGGTAACAATCCCCTGCTGGCAAAAGCCACTGGTCTCCAGTGTCCCTCATGTTCCTGGTACAGTACATCCCCCAGTCCTGACAAACTAGGATATGTGTGCAAAATAAAAGGGCGGTTGGGATCAGCATATGCCAGCACAGGTGCCTGAGTCAACCGCTGGATCACCTCCTGGACAGCATCTTCACACCGTGAGTCCCACCAGGGACCAAAAGGCTCTGTGGGGCTTCATGTCGCAGGAAGCCCATTTAAGCCATTGTTTCACCCCTTCTTGCGGAGCAACCTTCCCACCTGGTGTCCGCAAGTTAGGGCATTTAAAGGTCCAGTTATTGTAGCATAGTCTTTAACGAATCGCTGATAGAAACCTGCAAATCCCACTTTTTCAGTTCCCTAAAGTTCTTGGGTTGAGGCCAGGTGGTCACAGCACTTACTTTCTCCAGATCAGTGCTGACCCCTTCCTGTGATACAATATGTCCTACGTACTTCACAGAGGCCTGGCAGAACTTATATTTATCAATGGCCAACTTAAGTCCAGCAGTTTCCAGCTGATTGAGTACCTGGAGTAGCCATTCTTCGTGTTCCTCCAGGGTCTTTCCAAAAAACAATAATATTATCTAAATAAACTAGTACTTAGGTCATATGCATATCCCCAACCACTTCTCCATTAGTTGCTGGAAGGTGGCAGGAGCCCCAGATATCCCTTGGGGCATTCGTTCAAACTGACAGAATCCCAAGAGGCAAATAAAAGCAGTCTTCTCTTTGTCCTCTTCCCGCAGAGGTATCTGGTAGTAGCCACTACAGAGGTCTAGTACTGAAAACCATTTGCTCCCTACTAAACAGTCCAAAGCCTCCTGCACCCACAGGACAGTGTATTGATCAGTGACAGTCTAGGCATTCAAAGTCCAGTAATCAATACACATACGGAGTTGCCCGTTCTTCTTCCGCACAGTCACAATGGGAGAGGCATAAGGTCTTAGATTCCATGATGATGCAGTGGTCCATGAGCTCCTGCAGATGACGTCTTACTTCCCCCATCTTAGCGAGGGGAATGTGCCGAGACCTTTCGTGAAAGGGTCGTGGGTTGCTCAGACAAATGTGATGCTCCACTCCCTTAGCCTCCCTCACATCCCAGTCATGCAGGGAGAAAACACGGGCTTGAGCCACAAGCTTGTCCCTGAGCTGAGCTTTACAGGCTTCAGGCACTGGAGAGTTCCTGAAAAAGAACCCCAAAGGGTCAATTGGAGTGGGGTTTCCCTCCTGCTCAGGGTTTACCGCTTCAGCTTCCTTTATCAAGGCCACCTTCTGTCCCGGGTTGGTCACAATATCTTTCAAGGTTGGGTTAACCACTATCACTGTAACCGGGTCTTGGTTGAGCCCTTTTGTCTCAGTCACGCCATCAGGGACCTTCAGTGCACTGGGTCTCTCTCCCGGTGGGGGTCTCCACCACCAGCAGCTTACTCTTTTCATCCCTCTCAATCCAATTGCATGCAGTAGACAAAGCCCATTGGCCCTGTGGCCCTGTGCAGGGACTCACTGGGGCTTTGCTCCAGAGAAGTGCAGGGTCCCCACAACCTCAGGGTGACCCCACATCTCTCTATACTCCCATCGGTCATACGCCTCTGAGCACAAGGCATGCATCATTAACCGTTGTTGGTGATTTGGGCCAGCCTGTTGTTTACAGTAGCAAGCAAGAAGCTGGAAAGGGATGGAGTTGGTCCCTACAATGAGAGTGGCCCCTTTCATCCACCCCAGATCAGGGCACACTAGAGCGATGGTTGACACTTCTTCCTCCACTGCAGCTATTTCAGCAGGGAATTTTAGCCTCACATTCACATAACCCCTGTAAGGATACTGTTCCTGGCTTAAGCCACAAAGTCCCAACCCCATAAGGGGAAGCAAAGCCAGGTGTCTCTGATGTTCCCCATAGAAAGATTCAAATAGGATGGTAACCTGGGACCTGCTGTCTAGAATGGCCCAGCATGGGCAACCATTCACCCTCATGGGGACCTCTGCATGGGGTCCCACTAGCCCCTTTGGCAGTGAATTTACTGAGGGTAATGTGCGGGAGTCTGTCTGGGTCCAGAGCAGAGCCAACTCCATTGCTCTGCCCCTTCCCCATTTCCTGCTGCCCAGCACCCTTTTAACCTTTCAAATACCAATTCAGGGTTCTCAGGCTG
>NW_017728947.1:70901203-70905579 GCF_001723895.1 Crocodylus porosus
AGGTGACTGAAGTCAGGTGGGCTGCTCCTGCTCCCCGCTACATTGAGGTTCTGGAGTAAATCCAAGCTATACCATGCCTCAATACGAATTTGCCGTAACTGTATCTGATCAGTGTCAGTGACAGTAAGTGCTCCTTGGGTCACCAGGCATTGTAGCATGGGCTCTAAGCGAAGGACATATGCTGAAAGAGTCTCGCCCTTGTGCTGGAAAGTTCCCAGCAATTCGTAGTACGCCCCCCCACCCCACTCCCTGTGGGTTGGCAAAAAGCATCCTGAAGGACCTGCACGCATTGCTGGGTGGTTATAGCAGGGTTCCAGAGTTTGGCAGTCCTCACAACCCCAAAGGCAGGCTCCCTCAGGACCTCCAGCAGACGGCGTCCTCATCAGGTATTTGCCAAGTCAGTAAAGTCTCTTGAATCTGGGAGAGCCAAGAGTCAAATCCTTCCTCCCCTGCAGGGACTGGCAAGGTTCCCGAGAAACTCTGCGTCTCTTATAGGCTGCCTGGTCACTGGAGGAACGGGTCACCTCCCGCAGAATCTGCTGGAAAACCCCCACCCATTCTGGGGTAGCTTCAGTACCAACAGTTTGCCCCACTCCCCCTGCACAGTCCCATCACTCGCGGAAGGTACAGCAGACTGGTCAGCATTGGACATGTCTCCTGGTGGCTCTCTCGCTCTCTCTCTACAGGGATGCACAGCATTTGAATAATATTCTAGCACTCACTAGGCGGGAATCCCGGATGAGCCCCCGAAATGTAACACAGGGGGTACTCCAAGAGGTACCCCCTCTCCAAATGAAGGGATCCAAGCAGGTGCACAAGCGCTGTGGGAGGTGTAGGGACTCTCCTCCCCCTATAGAGCAGAACCAGACCACCAATGGGGACTTCACCATATACCTTTTAATACTGGGAACGTAACAGGCATAAATCAGAGGGTATAGTGGACAGTACAATGCCCCAAGGGAGCAGGATTCAACAAAGGTTAGACACTTACAATCATTGATAAGAAAGAGGGTTAACAAAATATAAAACACAAACAGCAGAACAAACAATACAGGTTGGTGAAATATAAAAAGGCACAAAATGCAAAAGAAATATAGGGCCTCGGTACCTGGAGGGGGAGAAACATAATGGCTCCTTTCCACTGCGAGAAGATTTGCTTTTTGCTAGCTCATTCACCCCAAGTCATCTCAGCTGGGACTTGAACCTAGATATCCCATGTACTAGGCAGGTGCTGGTGGCACTGCCCCAGCCTGCTAGGGGTCTCAACCTTCCTGCAGCCCTGGCCTCACATCAAGCTGCCTGGCCTCTGATTGGAGGAGCTGGAAGCAGAGCTGGGAACCTCTCTTCCTGGAGCGGGGGAGGCCTCTCCTGCTGGCTGCAGCCTCTCCCAGGGGACCTTGGAGCCCAGTGGGGAGCCTCTCCTGCCAGCCGCTCACCACACTGCTGAGGGTCCCACTGCTGCCTGCAGGTCTTGCCCTTTCAGGATCTTCTGGGGCACTGCTCCTGCCCCGCTGGCTCAGCTCTGTGAAGCTCCTTCTTTGTTGTCCCTTGCTGGTCTGTCCACTGAGTCAGCCCACACTGCCTCTTTTATCCCCCTCCAGGTGACCCAAAGGGCCAATTGGGACATGGGAGGGGTGAGTCTCTGGGGCCTGATTGGTGCAGAAAGGGAACCCCAAGTCTTCCAATCATTTTTTACCCCTTCAAAAGCTCGGGGCCAAATCATTACCAGATTGGTGAAGAAAGGGAATCCCAAATCTTCCAATCATCTTTTGCCCTGTCACACCTGGTTTGTGAATCCCTCCAGGGCTTTGGCTTTGGGCAGCTCATTGACATCAGGACTTAGCGGGCTGTGAATGTGCCTAGCAGCTAAAATCTTGATGCCCAAGGAATCTTTGGGCATTGTTACATGTGCTCTGGCATGGAGGGTACTTTAATGCAAGCAACTCATACAAAGTAGCCTTTGATGACGAATTAATTTTCACTTTGGATGTGTCAGAACACAGAACAACTTATTTAGGATTTAACTGTGAAAATCCCAAAACCTCTACTGAAGAATTGAAGGAAGGTTCTTTAAGACCCATGAGCACCATGTTTTCTTCCCTTTACTCTGTTTGCTGCCTAACACCTAGCTCTGTGGTGATGCACTCTGCCCATCCCTCTCCCCCACGTGAGGAAGGCTGGACTCTGTTCCCTCCAGAGCCCATCAACACCTTTATGCACTGGCTACACACAGAATGGGGAGAAACATTTGGCAGAGGTCAGAAGATGTTCCATTATTGCATGATGGTCATGCTGTTGGCACTACACAGCCCCTGCCACGTCAGGGAGAAAGGGAGTGGGTAACAATAATTACCCACCTTTGTTAAGTGCGTTGAGATCTTCAGGTGAAAGTACCACTTACACGCCTGCTATTGTTGTTGTTATGTTACCCATTTTAGGAAATTATCCTCTAAGGTCAAAAATAATCGGATAGTGGTTTTCCCGGAGTTGATGTGAGAAAAATGTAACAGTTTAACTGTCATCTCACAGGCCTTTCTAGTCTCTCTCATCCCTGCTCCTTTTTAGGGCACACAAGCGACCTCACTGATATGATGGGATATTTTGAATAAGCAGATACTGGAAGAACTGGGGATGTATAAATACAAATCACCTTGGGCCAAATGGTCCAAAGGTCTTCTCCACTGAGAAGCAAACTCATGTGGTTCTAGCTATGGGGTGGGCAAAATGGTGGACCTGGCCGGAAGTTAGACTCCATTTCCAAGCAACTCCTGCCCACGTTGCTGCAGCTGGTGTCCACAGAGACCCCAGCAGCAATAACACCGTGACCGGTTTTTATGGCGGCCAACCCCAGCAGTGTTGGTAGGGAGTGCAGGTAAGCAGGGAGCTGTTCTAGGACCAGGGCTGGGATCTTGCAGCAGTGACAGTGCGGTCCAGAATCAGGACAGAGCTACGATATGCTGCGTATACACCCCTGCCTGGAGCACATGGGCAGCAGATCACAGCTCTGCCCCAGCTCTGGACCACATTGTCACCACCGCAAGATCCCAGCCCCCAAGCAGCGCCCTGCTCAGCTGCACATCCTCCCAGTGCTCTCCATGGAAACCCTGGCCCAGTGCTCCTGGGGTCTCCATGGAAACTGACAGCAGTAACATGGGCAGGGGCTGCTGGGAAATGGAGTCCACCATGGGTATAGTCCACCCATAGGCCAGACTTTGCCCACCCCGTTCTAGATGATAGAGACCAGCAGATGTGTTTCTTAAAGTAGAAGAGACATGCTGAACCTGTTACAAAATCCCAGAAGTAAAGATGGCCAGCAAGAGAAGTTGTGGGTCTGTTCCCAGACTTACAGAAGGTGGACAACCTTAGGGAGACAATGGAGTTTCAAAAGGAAGCAGAGCAGTGTAAGCCTGGGTACGTTCTGTGACGAGAATCAGCAGTCCCCATAACACAGATTCAGAGCTGTTCCCTCAGTTGGAGGAGGGCCCTGAGTGAAGTAGGCATCTCCCTATAAGTACTGATGTGGCACATGCTTGTCAACAATTCTTACTAGATAAGGGTAGCCCCTAAGGTTTTCAAGCCTTGTCCCAGGGAACAAATGTTTAGCCAATGATCCTACCTCTTCTTTCAAGGCCACTAAAACTAAGTTATATCATTACCTAATATTATAAAAGCTCAAGACTGTCTGTCTGTCTGTCTGTGATGCTTTATTCACGCTCTGATTGCCTGACAAACAGAGTGTGAACAAGCGTTCCAACAGGAGCTGGCACCCAGTGGAGTGCCAACATGATGGTGGGGACAGAAGGGGGCGGGGCAAGGCCAGCACAGCTGCCCTTGCTCCCCCCACCCCCGCCCTCCTCCCTGAAGGTGGCAACGATGGAGCGAAGGGGTGGGGGGGTCAGGTCACTGGAGCTGGCATCACCCCCCCACTCCTTGCAGGTGACAATGTGGGGGGAGCAGGGTCAGGATGCTGCAGGGGAGGTGAGTCCACAGCTCTGGCCTTGGCCTGCCCCTCCACCCCCTTCCATCATCACCACCTGCAGGGCCCGACACAGGATGACATGGCAGCCATGGGAGAGCAGTGCGCTTGACGCGAGTTGAGGGAATAGCAGGCCCAATGCAGCAGCAGTGGGGGGGGGAGGGGAGGGGAGGAGTGGGCCGGGTCCCACACAAGGGGGAGGAGGACCAAGTCCAAGCCAAGGGAGAAGCCGGTCCACTGCGGTGTGGGGAGCAGCAGGCCTGGGCCAACCCAGCAGCAGTGGAGGAAGGGGCGGAACAGGCTCAGAGCTGACAGGGAGAGGAGTAGGGTCGGGGAGGAGTGGATCCGGGTCCAAGTTGTTAGAAATATTATTAAAAATGCATTATCAATAGCAGATTTA
>NW_017728947.1:70905590-70909025 GCF_001723895.1 Crocodylus porosus
AGGAGAGAGGGGATAAAAGCCTGCTAATGATTATGCTCGGGGGCAGAGGGACTTGATCTTTTGTCTTCTCCCTCTGACCCTATTTGCAAATATATACCTTTTGTATTGCTAATAAAGTGTGTCTGAAGCTGAAAGTTTTTTTCCACCTCCCGAGAAACGAACCACGATCTTTTTTTAATTCAACAAAGTCATGGGAAGATGCTCGCTCCTCCCCTCCCTGAGTTGCTGCCTCATCAAGCAAGGCCCACTGCTTCCCCCCACCGCCATGGTGGGCCAGCTTCTCCCCCAGCTCAGGCTCAGGGCACCTCCCCACCTTGGGCCCAGGGCCACTCCTCCCCCTTCTCCCCACCATTGGCTCTGAACCTGTTCCTCCCATCCCCCCACCACCACTAGGTCAGCCCAGGCCCAATGCTTCCCCCCTCACTGTGGCGGCCCAGCTTCTCCCAACCCTTGGGCCCAGTCCTCCTCTTCATCAGGCCTGGGCCTGCTCCTCCCTTCCCCACTGCTGCAGCGGGGAGGAGGTGAGCGGACCTGGACCCCAAGCAGCAGGAGGTAAAGGGGGAGTGGCCCTAGACGGGGGTGGGGTATGGGGCTCCATCCCCACACACTCCGCACACTCTCCCATTATTCCTGACCGGCAGTTGGCTAGTTGCCTAATATTAACCAGTTTCAATACAACTTTCCTTTCCCTTTCTATTATTTGCAAAAACTTTGTGTGTGTTTTTTCCTAAAAATTCTATAGGACAAGGACTATATTTTATTTGATGTTTGCACAGTCCTAAAGAGAGTGGGGTTCTGATCCTGTCCAAATTAAGTTTCTCTAGGTGATATTGTGTCTGTGCGTGTGTTTATGATGATGATGATACCTAGGTTTCATCATTCTGATGAAGATTATTTGAACATATTCATCTGCAAAGACCCCCAGTGTCAGTAGATGGTGCTCCCTACGTAATTTTTAACAGCACTTACCCAGACAATGTGGAAAAGTTATTTCTCCAATTGCATGTTTCATTTACATTGCAGAGGCATGGATGTTAAAATGAGTATCATATCCCCGGAAACCTAGAAGCCGCACAGTTTAAGGACAGCTTGGTTTTTATTAGGAAACCAGTGAAACATACATTAGAGCAGATGTCCACAGACTTACAAGAGTTCCCATTCCTTGGAGTTTCATTCCAGTAATCGTAAAGAGTTTATGTTTCTAAATGTTGTGCCTCAAACATTTTAATTAACCAACTGATATATTAAAAAGGTTTGAATTAAACTATATTTTTGTGAATTAGTCTCTTGCTCTTTCTCTCCATGGCTTCTCACTGGCTTCCTCTCTCCACACAGGACCATCTCATTGTGTTGATCTGGGGCTTTCCCCAAGGTGCTCAGATGTTGCTGTGACTAATAGATAAGCTCTTGTCAGCTGGAACATCTTTCCTATGTCTTAACCCTTAACTGACATCTCATTTCATCTTATCTCACAAATGAAAATGTTTCTTTCTCCTTTGCCTATATCTTTTTTACCTTAGGGTGGAGGCATGCCTGGGGGCAGTTGCCAAAGAGCAGTTTGCATGCCATGAATTCAGATTCTGGTTTATGTCATGGCAACTTGCTTGTGTGCCTGTACACATAGCTCTGCTGAAGGCTAGCAAAGGCTATATTCTGCTATGCAGAAAGGATCCACACACCTAAACATAGCCTAGATATGAGACCCTAAAACAAGTCAGAGCTGAAGATGCCATCTAGTAACAGGCTTGAGTAGCAGGTAGGATGATGATGTTCTCCACTGTGATCAAGACACGATGCAGCAGGGAAGGCTTGGAGAGGGGTATACTGAGAGTGCTGTATTCACCAGGTTGAGCCTGAGGTAGGAGACGGGGTGCAGGCATCTGGAGCGGGTGGGGGGATCTTCCCTGAGGTTGAGGTGGAGTGGTGGGAATGGTGGGGGGTTAGAAAAAGGTTTCTTGTATCTCGACCTGAGTGGCAGTTGCAGCGTGTGGCTGGCAGTGGTAGAAAGCTTTTCTTGTGTGGGGATTCGGGCAGGGAGGCAGTGCCTGGGGGAAGGGGGACTTGGAGTTCTCGGGTTTTGGGGTATTGTTTGGGGAATCAATCCACTCTGTGGATTGCTTGTTTATTGCCAGTGACTCTGAGGCTTTTGGGTAGGGCAGGATAGAAATCTAAAAGATACATGTATTTTTCTACTTCTGCTAACTGTAATTATGCTATTTAAAATGTATGAATACAATTTGTGCTAAACTAGAAAATTCAATACATCAGGAAAGGTGAATCAGTAATATTCACCTGCCATTTTCATTTTCAATAAAAAGGTACAAAAGTTCCTGTGGGGTTAAAGACCCTAAAGAGAGGAGAGGAGGACAATGTCTTTCTGTCAGACCTATTGTAAAAGCCCAGTTTCCAGTGAAAGCCTTCTATATGCTGCAAGACCAATTAACAGCAAAAAATAAAGCAGACCTGACACTGAGAATCTTTAGAAACACTGAGAATCTGTGGAAAGGAACAGAGAAGCCAAATTTCTGTGTATTCTGGAAATAAGTAAGTTATTACAGTAAAGACGTCATAAAGTAATTATTGCTCTGGAAGTAAGCATAAACAGGTCATATGCAAACATGCGGGAGGGGGGATTCATTTCAGGATGCAGAAATCCTCAAAGTTCATTATGAAATTCTAAATAGCTCTTCCTCCTACTCCCAATACAGTTATATGTATCAAAACTAGAACATCTTTTTCTAAGTTATGGCACGAGATATATATATATATAAATATATAGATATATTCTTCATATGTGCAAGATTCTTCAGATGTACATAAATCTGCGCATGCACACACACACACACACACACAGTGTTATAGTGTGCTAATTCCTGAACAAGGCTTCTATATATGGTATAGAGAGTGTATTGCAGTATGCTTCTTTCTCAACAAGGCATCTGTGATTATTAATTCACCTTAGTGGGTAATTCTAGCCATACTCTTTAGGGCTTATCTGCATTAAATAATTTTGCAAGAGAATAGCTGCGTAGATATAGGAAGTTGCTCTAATAAAAGCTACCTTTACACTAGTGTGGCACATGGACACTTGGGCAGCTGTACTGAGGTAGTTATGTCTATGCAGTACACTGGTACAAAACTCCCTAATTCAAGCCATTAGCCATTTTGAAGGGTCTTTTCTTCACTTATTAACTCTCCCAGCCTATTTTTATAATAGCTTGCTGGATATTTTTGTTTAGAAAAACCTATTACAGCCATACCTCGGAGATATTGCGGGTTCGGTTCCAGACCATCGCAATAAAGCAAGTCACACGAATTTTTTGGTTTCCCAGTGCATATAAAAGTTATGTTTACACTATACTGTAGTCTATTAAGTGTGCAATAGCATTATGTCTAAAAAAAAATGTACATACCTTAATTAAAAATACTTTATTG
>NW_017728947.1:70909300-70921545 GCF_001723895.1 Crocodylus porosus
ACAATGTTCACAGCATCTTCACCAGGAGTAGATTCCTTGACTTGCTCGACGCAGGGTTGCCACAAACCTTCAATTTGTAAAAAACGCAATATCTGCGAAGCGCAATAAAGCGAAGCGCAATAAAACGAGGTATGCCTGTATTACATAGAGGATCACAAGGAATTTATAGCTTCTGCCATTTTCATGGGCAGCATTTTAGATCTAATAGTACTTTGATTACTTAATACAGATGCAAGGCCACTCCATCTGAAGCAGGTAGCAAACCTGTGCATTTTCACTGAAGTTGAAATGGAAGGAGCACTAAAGTATAGCTGCTGTCATTTTTATCATCTTGTCAGATCAGACAAAGTTCAGTTCCAGTTTATACTAGAGTTTCTATCATTGTTAATTCAAGTGATGCTTTGCAAGTGCTAGTGAAATGGTGAAAGGTTTTAAGACAAACCCCAGCATAAATACAGTCCCATTGTTGATAGGATAGACCATGAAGGATGAAAACCCAGTACTGGTTCCACAGAGGCAGCACCAAGCTGGCTGGCCAAAACAGTGTTTATAGTACCTTGTCCTTGGCTCAATAATGGTTCTCAGAAAGGACTTCAGAATGCCTTTCAGTTTACCAGAAGTGTTTACACAAATTAACTATATACATAGCACTGATAACATTGTTTGTTACCCGTCTTACATCCCATCATTCCACTTGTCTCTTCCCTTCTCTCCTACAAGAGTAATAATCTAATGTCCTTTATCTTCCTAGAACTAGCAGTTGATCCATGCCTGCCCAGCATCCTAAAGATAGTTTCACCAATCACGTCTCAGCTGAGAAGACTGCATATTAGTAAAGACTGCATTGCTCTTTTATTATCTATGTTTTACAAACGGGGACAACATAATGGCTGGATTTGATGGACTTTCATCAACAGTTAAAAAACAAGCAGCTCAGTAGACTCTTCAATGGGCCGATGGCATTCTTAAGACAATAGACTACATCTTGAAAGCAAACTAACTTCCAACTTTATGAATCCATGGTGACCACGCAGATACAGACAGAACATGAGCATGGGAGCGACCAGCCCTTGGTCACCTTCATTTGTCATCTCATAGCCAACCTGGTTGCCTAACAGTCCAATTAGAAAGGACCCCGGACTTGTTCCAGACTTGTTCCTTTCAGTGTGTCCTCTTTCAAGTGAGAGGCCCTGGGAGAGTTAGGACTGAAGTGGAAACTATTCAGGAAGAAAATGGCTGAAATAAAAAGGTAATCCAGTGTACCATGGTCAATTTGTTAAATTTGACTAAATAATGGTGGGAAACAGATGCTTGATAGCAGCTGTTAGACTCCCTTTGTCTAACAACTATACAGCTGCTTGCTGATTTTAAGATGCATTATTTTTCCAGATGCTTTTTGAGAAAGGAGAAATGGCTCGTGGCTTGTCTTCACTGCACTATTATCTTCACTGCTAAATCAAGATATCTACATTCCAGTTAGCATTGCTTGAGTGGGAATGCTCACACTGCCTAACAACAGCTTTGCTGCATTGAATGAAAAGATTTATGGCATAGAATGGATGCATCCCTATAATACTACTGGCTCACTTGAGCTTCAATATGTGCATCCTGGAAGGGCTATTCACTCAATTTTAAAGCAACAATTAGTGCTAGAGTTCTCTGTGCATGAGCAGTAATTAGGGCCAGTAGTCAAACTGTAAGTCAAGCTATCACTTCAATGAAGAAGAGCCTTCAGAGATAATTCTCAGATTCTGTAGTCTGTGGCTGGGTGTATAAACTACCACTACTTTACAAGCCTCTATCAGTGTGGCTCTGCCAACACAGCTGTGTCAGCAGATGCCCGTAGTGGCCTAAGAATAGTCTGGAATGAAGGCTAATGAACAAAGTATCTTGAAGTCCATTAACACCTTATTTAATTGCAACATTCCCACTGTCATGGCAAAGCCAATATATTAATATCATGAGATTTTTAAAGGCAGAAGTTAAAAAGTGTATTACACTGAAAAATTTGTACTTGCAGAAGTGAGCCTCATATTGCAATGTGCATAGAATTAAGGTGTTCAGTATTTCAAGCAGAAACCTGCACTCCATTAAGCTAACAGGAGCCCTATTTGTTGCTTATATCCATGGAGGCAGAATCAGATCACTAGGGTAGAATTCATCACAGTTAAAGCTGTACAGCTGTTGGGGGAGGGAAGCCATGGATTCCTCGATTTTCTTTTTTTTTTTCTTTTAATGTTCATGACTTTTGACTTACAGGATTTTTTGCAAGTGAGTGGGTGGATCTGATGGTGAACAGCTGAACCAGTTTCACTGAGAACCTTGAAAGCTGCCAAGTTAAACCCCAGGCCACATGGGTAACTAATAGAGAGCAAGAGCTCAGCAATAAATGCTGAATCAAAGACCCAGACTAGAGAACTCTCTTATTTCTCTTGGGAAAAGAGGTTTCTACTTCCCAAGGTATAAAAAAAGAATTCAGAGTATTAGTTTGGGTTTAGAAAGGTCAGCTCTGTTATGGCAACTACTCTGTTCAGATGTGTCCACTGTTATCACAGCAACTGGTAGTGCATGGGGGACAAATGGTATTACTATGTAGGAATGGCTCACATAGACACAATAAATTCTTCCATCAGAGAGTGGTACTTGACCTCTATGCAACAAAGTGTGGGGTGAGATTCAGCTTCTTGCACCTCCCAGAAATCAAGTTCATCTTTCTGGAGTTCCTGTGTCTCTGTCAGCTCTGGAGTGGCTGTCCCAAGGATCCCCACCAGCTTGGTTCTGTGCCAATGCAGTAAACACTAAAAAAGTTCATACATAAATTACAAACATGAGCTGCCTGAGGAAAAGGCGAGAAATTATGTCTACGGTCCCATATGCAAAATTCTTAGAATACTGTAGCAGGGCACTGGGGTGTGCCTGCTCTTTTAAGAGAGCTAGCAGCCTGCAAGGCTGCTTGCAGGTGAGACAGGGAGCTAATGAGAGGCTTAACTGGCCAAGAGAGGGTTCCGGCTGGACCTATGTAGCCCAGAGCCTAAGCTGGTCAGGCAGTCTCTCCCCGGCAGCAGGAATCTTGCAGGGACTGTGGTGCTGCATGCAGATCCCCAGTAGGCTTCAGAAGCTCACTAGGATGGATATAGCCTAGAGCTGGAAGGCTACCCTAGCTGTGAGAGGAGGGAATTTTTTCCCTCTTACATGGGGCAGATGGCTGCTTACCCTTTTGTTGTTTATGTTATAGCCTGGGCCCTTAGTGTTTGTGTTGAAATTATACTAGTAATTTGGGTTTGGACTGTAGGGGCAGTATTTGGAGGTCCCATTAGTGCCCGAGGGGTACGCGATCACCTTGAGCCCTGCCAGGGGCAGGCTCAAGGTTCAAGTGACTGTTAAGCCTGGAGGCAGCAAAGTACGAGGTCACAGAACCAGACAGGGGCCAGGGGCCTGGTGCCCGAGAGGGGCACAGCCATACAGAGGCCAGGGGCCCGGCACGCAAGACGGCGAACCAGAGCCAGTGCCTCAAAACCAAGTCCAATACAGCAGGCCCAGGCTAGAAGGCCTAGCCAAAGTAAAGGGGTGGAAGCTAAGGAGGCCAAAGCCCCAACAGAACAACAGTACAGAAACACCCATGAGGTTTGGGGCGTGGTGTAGGGGAGGAATGGAGCCACACAATTAGCCTCTAAAGCTTTAGGTGCCCCACAGTGACATGATCTAGAGAAACCCCGTGAGGGCCCTGGGAACAATGAGACCCACCAGGGGCTTGGGAAGAGTGTAGTGGGACTAGAAGGGTCCAGTAGCCCAGCAAGGGGCCTGGGAATAATATAGTAGAGGCCAGTAGGGTGCTGAGGAGCCCCAGTAAGGGTCCAGTTGGATTGGGGCCCATGTGAAGGCCCATGGGCAGCCTCCCTGTTAATCTTATGATTCCATCAAGGTGTGGTGAGTAAGAAGGGAAAGCACCTTAGGGGCAGAGCAGGGCACGGTCACAGAGCCACCAGGGGGCATCATGGCTGCTCCTGGGACCTCAACATGCTATAAATATTTATCCCAATTCTGCAAGATATTAACTCCTAGCAAACCAAAGGGAAACAAGGGTGCTTGGTATCCTGCAACAATGAACCTATATTTTTCCTTCTATCAGCTAGGACAATCAAAGATAGCTTTGACACCAAAAATGGAAATTCTGTAAACATCTAGGAAGTAAAGCAATGAAGATCCTAATATTTATTTACAGGAGCAACCTCACTTATTTCATAGGATTACTCACATGAGTAAAAGTTGCAAGAATATATCCTCTTCAACCTGATGGCTCAAGTCCTCAGCTTGTGCAAACCCACGTTGCTGCACTGAAGTCAATGAAGCTATGTCTAACTATGCCAAACTATGCCATCTGAGGATGTGGCTTGCATGCACAGTTTTTATATACTTGTTTTATAATAAACTAAGATACAAGACTTCTTTTCTCAGCTCTCTTGACAGAATATAAAGGAACTGCTCCAATTTAATTTAACTGTCTTTTGTTCCAGTCCCACCTCCACAAAAAATCCTATTGTTACTCCTCACTTGAGGGAGCAGTTCTAACTAAGTGACTGAATAAAACCTTCCTGTTACCAAGCCTGCATTCCTGTTCATGGGCCACCATTTAAGGCAAAACTGTTCTCAGATGTTGCACCTGTTAGAATCCTACCAGAAGAATCAAAGGATTAAGATAATAGTGGATAGCCCTGTAAATCCTCATTTTCTTTACATTAACAAGAGATGATAAAATGAGCTTTAGTTTAAATCTCAGGAGACACTTTACAATCTCATCTGATAGGATAAATTATCTTTGTCCCACTTATCATTTTGAATCTTCATATCAATCTCTCCATGGTGGCACTAAGGCCAATGAAGTTATAGTGATTTATACCAGTGGGGGATTGTCTCCTCCTCTGTGATGACTGTCTTTATTACTCTAGATTTGGCCAATAGTTGAAGCCTCTTCATTGAGGCATATATTTCAATAATAAGCTAGTGTCAGTCAGTGATATTGATTTCATCTAATACCATTCATTGATTTCATTTCAATGTTCTATTTAATAATGCCCACATTACATTTTGATATACATTAGTGGTACCCAAACTTTTGGTTCCATGGGCTGGATGAATGATGTGAGGTCAGTTCACGGGCCAGATCTAGTCCATGTGCCTGATCACTCAGGTATGTGAGATGTGCCCCACATGCTGAATCAGGCAGATCAGGACCCATGCCAGATTGTACCCATAACTCTGGTCCCATGTACAGAGTCATGTCATCTGGCCTGGAGGGCTTGAAAATTTGGTAGCAGGGGAGCAATGACAGTGTTAACTGCCACTGTTCCCCAGCTGCCAAATTTCCAGATACAAGGGGAGCCTCACAGGACAGATGACATGGCTCTGTGGGTTGGAGGTTGAGCACTACTGATACCTATATATCTGATTTAAAAAAGACTCATGTATCAAAGAGCTGTATAGCACCACACCAAATCTTGCTAAGCAAAGTCAAGGCAACTCAGTACATGTAACAGTGGCCTCCAAAGAAGTGTAGCAGAAATTGTTATGTTGGCAATTCATCAGGTGATATTTTTTCCTTTTGGACCCATACTAAGCTAATGCTCAAGGCTGCTGGAACTCTTGGCTTTCCACTTATCCAGAAAATTTCTTAACTGCTTGCAATAATTAAAAATCCCATGGCACTTTTCATATGTTTATGGGGACTCAATATGCAACCCAGATTTCAGTACAGGGCTGAAATTTCAGGCTGAAATTCCTCCCTGAAATTTCAGCTGAATACAGTGTTCTTTCTCTCTTCCTTATCTAAAGCATTTTCTTGTTAAATTCTAGCTACATTCAGCTTCATCCTACAATGATATTGATACTCTCATCACAGTTTGGTGTCTGTGGGTAGCACAACCCCAAAGTCTTGTGCATTTGGGCAACCTTTCAGCCCCCTGGAAAGTGCTGCCTGTCCTGTTGGAAAGCTCCATGATTAATGAGGGACGTTGTAGCTTTCTGTGCCTATCTGCCTGAGAGTCGCGCCTCTGGGTCTCCTTTGAGCCTTACCATCACCTTTGAGGCTGCATGGTCGGGCTACTGGGAGCGGCCTTGGGTCAGCTCCCCCAGGGGTCTTGCCTGCCACATCTTTGATGGTAATTAGTCTTCTAGCAGAAGGAAGGTGTTTGGTCCTGTGGCAGGACGCAACCTAGGGGTGCCGTGAACTCCCCTAGCACCCCGCTACCGTGCCAAATTGGTCTCAAATGCACCCTCTTTATCTCACCCGCCACGTCTTTGATGTTAATTATTGGTAAAGGGAGGCTGCCTTTCTAACCCTCCTTGGCACGGTGCCTTGATGTATCTTGGCTCTGTCTAGTTGCCCGGTGCACTCCAACCGCTGGGGCTGCACGTGAGTTCCGCAGTCACCTGTGCCCTCACGGGTCCCCAGACTCATCTCCGTGCCCACCTGTGCCCTCGCGGGCATCTCCTGGCTTCTCCTGCAGCTCCTGCCCCCACCGGGGCCTGTCTCCCCGTGGCTCTCGTAGCCCACACTGGGGCCTGTCTCCCCACGGCTCTTGTAGCTCACACCGGGGCCTTGCCTTGCGATCCCCGCCCGCACTGGGGTCTTGGCTTGTGATCCTGCCTTGCCTCGCGATCCCCGCAATCGAGGTTCAGGTGGCCGTAGCCATGCCTGGCCTCCAGACCCCCTTTCCGGGTCTTGTGCCCCACTGGGGCTTCTCACCTGCGCCCACACTGGGCTCCTCCCAATACTGCCCACACTGGGGCTGGGGTCAGGACATCCCAAAACACAGTGCCCTCTCTGGTGCCAGGAACCCCCACACTACTGGGGAGCTCCTATGAGGCCTCCTCCACCCCTACAGCCTCACCCGGTCCTCCGGTGGAATAGTAAACACCAAACACAAAACACAAAGCCCCTGGGCCATAACGTAAACCAAACTGCCTGGTCAAAAATCCATGTTCTGTCCCTACCAGGGTTTCCTCCAGCCAGTATCGTCACACCACAACTGCTCAGGCCATCCGGCTTCCCTGCTCTGCTTGCTCCAACAGAGTTCCACCTTCCTTGGCTGTCAGAGGGGAACTGACTCTGGTCTCAGCCTAGGCTGTTTATATAGGCCATGCCCTGCCCCCTTCTGGTCAGCTGACCCAACTGCAGTTGCCCCAGCAACCAGCACCTATCCCTCTTTCTAGGAGCAGGGCACTTCATTGTCCTGCGACAGGTCCCATCTCCCCTGGAACCTCCCCTCAGTTGTCCTTGCAGCCTTTGCTTCTTGGGGCTCCACTTTCCCTACACCCTACCTAACGCCAACTGTGATGGTGACCATCTGGGCCAGTGTTCTGGCCCTCACTGATGCTCAGTTTCTCAAGGGCTGTGGCTGTGGGCTACAGATGGCACTGGCACCAAGCGTCAATGGCCGCCCTTCAGTGTTCACCGGTTCACATGGGGTCTGGTTCTGCCCGGGCTTTGGGTCCCCTTGGCAGGTTACTCCCTCCCGAGGTTCAGTACCTGTTGCCCATCACCCGTGTCCGGGTTCTGGCTTTGTTGTTTCCGTAGGTGTCCCAGTCACTGCTGCTGCTGGCCTGCACCCATTCCAGTCTCATAGGTGACTCCTTGGGCCCTTGCTGGCCTGACTTGTCTTCCATGGCTCCCCCCCTAGAGTGCCACCACGTCTCTTCTGCTGCAGGACTTTTGGTCCTCCCTGACCCCTCCGGGCTCGTTGGGGACATCACTTCCTCTCCTCCCAGCTTCCTTCCTGCCAGACTTTTTATCCCAGTGCTAGGTGGCCACCTAGCCAATCACCCTTGGCACGCTCTTACCAGAGGAATTAAAGCTGTCTAGCAGTGCAACAGAAAACTGGAAGAAATGTAAGCAGAGTTTCACCAGATATATGATGGCCGGTGGAGCTACAAAGAAGGAACATTCACTCAAGGTAGCTATTTTTTTAAATATAGCAGGCTCAGAAGCTCTGTTTCTTTGTAATTCTAATATAATAAAGAGCTTAGCATATCTGTCTGTCTCTAACGCTTTTGGCCAATTGCACACGTATTGTTGAGAAGGCAGGCAGCAAATGACTACGCAGGCCCAGACTGCACGGGCCCAAGTTTGAGCTGCTGCCCATGGAAGTTTGTGGTGGTGGTGAACGTACCCCAGATTCCCTATGCCTCCTTGCCTGAGGGCGAATGGGGGGGAGGCGGAGGGCAGGGAGGGAAGCGGGGCAGAGGGAAGCAAAGGGGGGTCATAGTGATGGCTGTTGTCAGGCTGGGCAGCAGGGAGGGAGGGGAGCAGGAAGGGGGCCCTGACAACAGCCAGCAGGGAGGGGGAGGGAGGGAGACTGCACAAGCCTGGGCAGGCATGGGGAGCGGGGAGACAAAGAGGGGGTCATAGTGGCAGCTGATGTTGGGGCCAGTTGTTGTCAGGGCCGGGCAGCAGGGAAGAAAGAGAGGGAAGCAGGGTGGGAGTCACGGTGGTAGTGCGCCCCCACTGCCTGGCCCCAACAACAGCTGGCAGGGAGGGGGAGGTGGCAGGGAGGGAGGGAGGGGAGTGGGGAAGGGAGAGGAAGCAGGGGGAAGCCCTGATGCAAAAGAGAGGCAGGGAGGGGGAGAGAGCCCCCATGCCGGAGGCTGAAGTAGGAGGCATTGGCATCAGAGGGAGTCTTTACATGGCCAGCCCTGAAGGGTGAGAGGGGTACAATGGGGGGGCATGTAAACACTCCGTGAAATCCGTCTTTCTTAGGCAATTAGCTAGTATCCTATAACTGTCAGAAGCAGAAAAGAAAAGTTATGGCACAATAATAAAAAAGTTTGAGGAATATTATATACCCAAACAAAATGAAACCTTTGAATAATATAATTTCCATATGAGGCAGTAGAAAGAATGTGAGACAATAGAGGAGTTTGTCAAAGACCTCAGACTGCTAAGCCAGACATGTAACTTTGGAGACATAAAAGAGTCCATGATCAGAGACCAAATAGCATTGGGTATAAGGGATAAAAGCCTCAAGAAAAGACTGCTAGAGGATCCTGAGCTAAATTTGGAAAAGGCAATTAGAATGTGCTGGGATAACAAATGCCAGGCTGCAAAAGCTAGAGGAAAAAGCAGAACAAGCTGAACTAGACACAGGATTACAAAACTGCAGAATCTAAGGCAACACACAAAAAATACAGAAAGGAGGACCTCACTGTGAAGCAGGCAAGTGGAGGCCAAAAAAAAATGCTTGAAGAAACAGCTGCAGATCCTGAGTTTCCACAAACCCACGCAATGTCCTGCATTTGATAAGCACTGCAACAAATGCAAAAGCTTCAATCACTTTGCAAGAATTTGAAGAAAGCAGCAGGGTATGTCCTACAAGAAACAGCAGGTGCATGCTCTATGTAACAAGGGAAAGGAAGAATTTCTCATTGGAACAATGCAAAAAGTTAATTCTTCTGAAGATTGGAAAATCACCCTGGACACCAGTGGACTAATGGTAACTTTTAAATTAGATACAAGGGCAGAGGTCAGTGTAATACCAAAATACATTATTCAAAAAATGAAAACTAAACCTGTGTACTAGGAGAATAAGAAAGTGAGACTTAGAGCATATCATGGGAACATGATTGCAACCAAGGGTGTTTGTGCACTGCATGTTAGACACAAGGATAATATTGTAAAAAGTTCAGTTTGTAACAGTCCCAGGAAAGTTAGCGCCAATTATTGGGTTGCGAACATATAGAAGTCAATGTTTGATTAAGAGAATAGATGCCATTGAGAAACTAGGAAGCCAAAACATAGAAGAGTTTTATGATGTGTTTCAGGCATAAGGAAACTGTCAACTGAGTACAAGAGAACCAAATACTCCAACCATACATGCTCCCAAAAATGTTCCCCTTGTACTAAGGGAGACAATGAAAAAGGAATTAGAAAGATTAATTAACATGAACATAATAAAAAAAGTAGAGCAACCAACTGCTTGGGTTCATTCACTGATAATAATAGAAAAAGATGGATACTTGAGATTGTGTCTGAATCCTAAGCAAATGAACAGGTACATCAAAAGGGAGTATTTTCCCATTCCCACCAAAGAAGAGGTTTTTGGCAACATGGCAGAAGCTAAACATTTCTCCACTTTGGATACCTCTTCTGCATTTTGAAAAGTTCCCCTAGAAAAGAATAGCACTAAATTATGTACCTTCTTCAATAGGCCTTTCAAAAGATATTGATTTTGTAGGCTTCCTTTGGGACTGTGTTCTGCATCTGAAGTATTTCACATAAAGGTGCAACAATTTTTTGAAGGTCTTGATGGAACTATGGTTTATATTGATATATTAGTTTGGGAAATACTATGAAAGAACATGGCTTAAGGCTAAGAAAGGCACTAGAAAGAGCTTGCAAAGCAGGTTTGTAATTGAACAAACAATAATGGAAATTCAGGGTCCAAGAAATAACATATCTGGGAGAAAAGGCACCTGAAAAACAGGTGCAAATCAATCCTGCAAAGGTTAAAGCCATTACAAACATGCCACCCCCTACCAATAAGGAAGGAGTGGAAAGATTACTCGGAATGATCAATTTTGTAGGGAAATATCTACCTAACTTAGCAGAGCAGACCAAACAACTTCGATTACTCCTACAAAAGAATGCTGAGTGGATATGGGAACATGAAGATGAAGCTGAAGTAAGAAATAATGAAAGCTCTGGTACTAAAACACTATGATCCTAAAAGATCCATTAAATTGTCAACAGATGCTTCTAAAACAGGCATTGGAGCAGCTGTGCTTCAAAAACATGGGGATAGCTGGAGACCAGCAGCATATGCATCTAAGGTATTCTCTATGTCAGAGTGTCTATATGCATAAATTAAGAAAGTAAATTTAGCTCTGGTATATGGCTGTAAGAAATTTCATATATTCATATGTGGGAAGCCAGTGATAGCTGAAACTAATCATAAATGTTTGGTAACTATAGCAAAAAAAAAAGGTTAATCAATCAGACACACCAACCAGATTACAGAAACTTTTCTTTCAGTTGAAAAACTATAATCTAGACATACACTACACACCAGGAAAATATTTACTTATTGCAGATACATTGTCCAGAGCATATGACACAATGGAACTGACAGAATTCCAGACTCAGACATAGTACATGTTAATCTTATTAAAAGAGTGATCCCTGTCACAGGTAAAATGTGGGCACTAATTGCAGAAGCTACTGCACAGGACATCACATTGCAAAAGGTGATAACAGATCCCCCCCTACTGGGACCCCCTCCGGCCCCAGGGGAAGCACACCCGGGCCTAGGGTCAGTGAGGACCTAGTCAGGGAACTTCTGGAGGGACTGGACGTATTTAAATCAGCAGGTTCTGACAATCTCCAAACCAGAGTGCTGAGGGAATTAGCTGAGGTCATTGTAGGATCCCTCGCACGGCTTTACAAGCACTCGTGGTGCTCTGGCGTTGTGCCAGAGGACTGGAAAAGGGCCAATGTGGTTCCCATTTTCAAAAAAGGGAGGAAGGAGGACCCAGGAAACTATAGGCCAGTTAGACTTACCTCGGTCCTGGGGAAGCTTTTTGAGAGAATTATCCTGGCGCATGTCCATGAGGGGCCAGCAGGGGAGATTATGCTTAGGGGCAACCAACACAGGTTCATTAGAGGCAGGTCCTGTCAGACCAACCTGGTGGCCTTCTATGACCAGGTCACAAAATCCTTGAAAGCAGGTGTCACGGTGGACATAATCTTTCAGGACTTTCGGAAGGCCTTCAACACTCTCTCACCCCATTCTCATTAAAAAACTAGGAGACTATGGCATTGATACCTACACAGTCAAATGGGTCACAAACTGGCTGGAGGGCCGCACCCAGAGAGTGGTGGTGGACAGGTCTTATTCAACCTGGAGTGATGTGGGCAGAGGGGTCCCCTAAGGCTTGGTCCTCAGGCCCGCACTGTTCAACATCTTCATCAGTGACTTGGATGGGGGAGGGGTAAAAAGCACCGTGTTCAAATTTGCTGATGACACTAAGATGTGGCAGAAGGTGGGCACACTAGAAGGGAAGAATAGGCTGCAATTGGACCTGCACAGGTTACAGTGGTGGGTGGAAGAGAATAGGATGGGTTTCAACACTGACAAGTGCAAGGTGAGGCACCTGAAGGGGAAGAACCAGCACCATATCTACAGGTTGGGGAACTCCTTTCTTGTCAGTGCAGAAGCAGAAAAGGATCTTGGCATCATTATTGATGCAAAAATGAA
>NW_017728947.1:70921660-70939469 GCF_001723895.1 Crocodylus porosus
GAGAAGGCTGAGGGGGGATCTAGTGGCCTGTTACAAACTAGTCAGGGGGGACCAGCAGGCACTGGAGAAGTCCCTGTTCCCCCAAGCACTACCAGGAGTGACAAGGAATAATGATCACAAGCTGGCAGAGGGTAGATTCAGGCTAGATATCAAGAGGTGCTACTTCACTGTCAGAGCGGCTAGGATCTGGAACCAACTCGAAGAGAAATGGTTGGTCTTTAAAAAGAGTCTAGATGAACACTTTGCCGGGGTTGTTTGACCCCAGTACTCTTTCCTGCCATGGCAGGGGGTCGGACTTGATGATCTGCTCAGGTCCCTTCTGACCCTACCAACTATGACTATGAAACTATGAAGATATTTCTGCTGGTTGACCTGGAAACCATAAACCTAACCCCTACCCTCAGGTCAATGAAGAGCTGTCAGTACTGGATGGCATTTTGTTCAAAGGCTCACAATTTGTTGTTCCAGCAGTGCTAAAGAAATACATGTTAAACAGAATACATAAAGGGCATCTAGGCATTGAAAAATGGAAAAGGAGAGCTAGGGGTGCTCTATATTGGCCCACCATAAATAATGACATAGAAGATGCTGTGAAGGCTTGTCCAACATTCCTAAAGTATAGATCAGCACAAAGAAAAGAGCCCATGATGGTCATGGAGGAGTCCATAGCTCTGTGGTATCAAGTAGGCATTGACTTGTTCATACATGCAGGAAAAAATAATGTATTAGTGCTGGATTATTAGTCTCACTATCCTGAAATTGCATTGCTCAAAAGCACAACAGCAAACCATGTCATAACTCACATCAAATTGATTTTTGCTAGGCATGGCATGTGAGCATGCCTCCCATGTTCCAGGAGAGGCCCAAATGGGAACCAGCCAGAAGGGAACTGCTGGACCCTGAGATAAAAGTGTTGCGCCTGGGAAGGGCCACAGAAGCTGCATACTAACCAGTGAACATCTCGGCAGGAGCAGGGGAGCAGTGAAGGGACTGCGGAGAGCCTCCAGCACAATTTAAAAGCATGTGCTGAATGCATGTTGGGGAGCATCCAGCTGCTTCTGGTTTGGACAGAAGCATGGAGCTGGCTTCAAAAGAGGGCCAGCAGTCAGCTGGTGGAAGGCAAGCCGGGGAAAACCGGCACTGGCAGTCATGCCTGCACGCCGGCGAAGACTGGCATGAGGACAGGCAAGCCAGGGAAGACCAGCCCTGGCGGTCATGCCTGCACACCAGGGAAGATCAACAACAGCTCACAAGCCAACAAGAGGGAAGTGGCTGGCAGAGGACAAGGTTGATCAGACACAGACAATCCACCCCAAAGAGGGGATAGACAGAGAGCATTTTAAGTCCTGTCATTTGGAGACGTGACCAGCGAGAGGGGCACTGGAGTAAAACCCAGACTGGAGATTTCCCGCGAAAAGGTCCACAACAAGGAGTGGAGAACCTGGATGTGGAAACATCTAACTATGAGTCCATCACCAATACAGTTTTCTTCCTAAGTTGAGATAATACCTTACTGAATTAACTGTTCCATTATAGCGATTGACATTGAACTTGTATAAAGAGACTTTGAGCCTATTCTAGAGTAACATCTGTCTGGTGTAATATTGGCGTAAAAGGGGAGGTAGGAGCCTCAAGGAAACAGCCATCGATCTTTCCTAAAGCTCTTAACCAGTTAGGAGCCTTCCGATCAAAATAAATTAAATTCAAGTCATGGTGGGTGAGAACAGAGGTGGAACATACAGGCACAGAGATTAAAATAAGCATTGGCTGTCAAACTAGGCCCCCAAGAGTGAGAACTACATTTCAGCACACCTAATTACATCCCACTGATTGAGCACCATGTACACATGGGATTCCCCAAATTGTGAGAACAGATAATGGACCTCAGTTCAACTGTCCTGAGTTTAAAGAGTTTACAAACAAATATTGATTCCATCTCAACACTTCAAGTCCTAAATACCCACAATCCAATAGTCTGGTGGAAAATGGAGTACAAATAGTGAAGAAATTGTTGAAAAAAGCTACAGATTCACACACCAATGTTTACCTGTCACTCTTAAATTACAGGGCAACACCCATGAAACATGGATTGTCCCCAGCAGAAATGCTGTTTAACAGGAAACTCAAAACCAAGCTGCCAAATCTTGTGGATGATGCTCATCAGAATGAAAAGTAAAAACATGTAAAACATTCCACAAATTCAAACAAAAATGGTACTATGACAGGTGTTCCAGGGACTTACCCCAACTGCACAACAAAGATATGGTGCTTATTTCAGATGGATGAACATAGAAACAAAAAGCACTACTTTCCTATCAAGTAGCTCCCAGGTCCTACAAAGTAGTCACACCAGAAAGACTGGGATTAAGAAGGAACAAATGACACTTGCAGCTCATAAAGAGGAGAAAAAAAGCAGCATCATGAGATTCACCAAAGGAAACAGAGCTAACATCAAAGCAACAAAAAAACAACAGAAGAGATTGAAAATGACACAGAAATAGAGACATCTGAGCAAGGAAACCAAAAAAGAACTGAACAAATGAGGATTGAGAATGCAGAGAAACTGAGGAAGATCACTGTTTAAAACTAGAATCATAGAATCAATGAGTCGGAAGGGACCTAGACGGATCATCTAGTCCGACCGCCAAAAAATAACTTTTTATTATCCTTAATTCTGGCTGGTAACCCTAGCTCCATCTCTGCCTTGGCCTTCCTGAACAGCCTCCCTGAAGTCCCGAGCTATGGATGTGTAATCCTCTTTTGTGATAGCCCCAAGCTTCCACTGTTTGTAGGCCTCCTTTTTCACCCTCAGGTATCCCTGGATGCCTTTGCTGAGCCATGGGGGCTTCTTAGCATTCCTGCCCCCCCTTGATGCATGTTGGGAAAAAGCAAGGGGGTACCTGGATTTGAACTAGGGACCCCTTAAGCTGCAATCAAATGCTCTACCACTGAGCTATACCCCCTTCTGAATAAGTGAGGCCCCTTTTGCTCCCTTTTGCTGGCAGCCCCACTCCCTGGTTGGCACCCACAGGGGGGCACTGGTGCTCCCACCTCCCCCTGCCTGCTGACTAAACAGGAAGCACAGCCTGACAGGGGGTGCACCAGAGCTCTCAGGGGGTGCACATGCACCTGGGTTGAATTAAATCGTCAGTGTTAGTATATTACATGGGGGTATGTTACATGTAAAGGGAGAAGATATGTGGACACCTTTAAGAGTGTTATGTCTAAGTTTGTTATGTTTGTGGGGGGAATTGCAGGAGAACTGTAAGCAAGATACTGCTGCTTTATCATTATATAAGTTTAACTATTTGGTCTATTAAAAACAACACAGCTGTCACACAGAAGTCTGGCCCTCCATGCAGCAAGCAGTTCAGCCCACCACTTGTCTATGGCTGATAGGGAACAGTTGTGAGCCAGAGACAACACACAGGAGGTGCACGGGGGTGCATGTGCACCCCCTGAAAGAGCTGGTGTCCCCCAAAAGAGAAAGCACTCTGGCTTTTGTGATGGGCAAGGGGGGCAGGCAGAGCACTGGTGCCAAACCCCCACCCAAGAAGTGTCGCTGGCACTTTCGGGCATGTGGCCGGCACTTCTGGGATCAGCGCCTGGCTGCAGTGGGACTCCGTCTCCCCCAGGTGGTGATTGGCTGTGGGAGAACCCCACCCCCCACTGCTGCAGCCTCCTGCAGACAGTCCCTGCTCAGCCCACCCTCACCACCAATGTCAGCACAGCTGACTATGGGCAGTCCCTTGTCGCCACCGCCATGACTGTGCTGCCATTGCCTGTGGGCAGTCACCATGTCCCCTCAGCCTCAGGAGGCGCATATTGCCTATGCTAACAGCAGCAGTTTGCTGCCCTGCTGCTCTTCTCTTTGGGGTTTGTAAGCTCCCAGTGAGCCACTCCCCTATCAGCAGCCCTCCTACAGCTGCAGGTATTTAACAGAGCAGGTTGCCCCCTCTAAAAAGGACAGGCCACCATGTTGCAGGGCCTCACTGGAGTTCACTCAGCTCAGCTGATGTCTTATTCAGTTTCAGACAAAAGCCTTCTATGCATTGCACTTCACTGAGGAGACGCTTCTCATTGTCTCTTGTCATTTTTTAATTAAAATGCCTGTAGCTACTGTTTTATGCTGTAATCAATACTGCTGGTGTGTTAGGCATGTGCAGAGCACATCTACTAGACTGCGCCCTTCAGGAGATTTAGTTGGAAGAATGTCTAGATCCTATGCCTAGGTATAAGATAGCCACTGAACCACTTAGCTCTGCCAAGATGGTGTCACTTCTGCGCATGCACAGAAGTAAAACTCTATTGCCCAAGGTCATTTTCTGGCAAAGCTCATGCCCCTCTGAACCAATTAGTCTCTAAAGTGCCATCATACCCTACCTTCTGCCTATTGTACCATAGATAACTTACTTTTGATAAGAAAAAATTGGTAACAGAAAACTTGCTCCTATGTGGAGACCATGCATGTTGAATTCTGGCCTGGAATACATATTCTAAATAACAAGGAAATCCACTTTTACATGCAGTGAGGTACATAATGGTATCGCTGGCATTTTGTGTTAAACACAGCTATATTACTGTAACTGTGCTAATCAAAAGTATACTTGTACTTTGTCTCCTTTTTCCCCTTAACTTGCACCACTCCATTCCCAGTGTTTCCAGCAAATTCAGCTCTCCAAGAACCAGGCATAATCTCCTCTGATTTCAATGGAAGCTGCATTTGCATATGCTAAGCTTGAAATGGCCCTTACAGAATTACAGGTCAATATGCATTTTACTCTAGTTTTGCCCATCATCTGAATGCTAAATGCATATTAAATACAATGCTTTGCCCATTACTCTTGTTTTCTTACTATGTTATGGTAAGTGTATAAACTTATTCCACTATTCAAACCTATTCAACTAAAGTTGGCCCTATAACAGGGGTAGACAAAATGCGGCCTGTGGGCCAGATGCAGCCCATCAGGGCACTGTATCCGGCCCACAGGGCCCCTAAAAAATTTAGAAAATTAATATTTATCTGCCCCTGGCTACCTGTCATGTGGCCCTTGATGGCTTGCCAAAACTCAGTAAGTGGCCCTCCACCTGAAATAATTGCACGCCCCGGCCCTATAAGAATAGCAAAACTGATTAAGATAGCCAAATCAAGTGTGTATCATCAAAAGGCTTAATAACCAATGCAAAAACAAACCTGCTTGTTCTCATAAGAAACATTAATCTCTGAATAGTCAAAAAAATGTATGTCATGCTCTACATGGAGCATGCCTGCCTACACCCATAGGCACACAACAGCATGGCAAGATGCCCAGTCTCTGAAATGCTCAGAATCAGCAGTTCAGAATCTCAGGAATCCAGTAAATTTCACATTGTGGCTCTCAGTGGGGGATGGTTACCAAGGCCCAGACAGAAAGACATTGACAGAGCAATGGGGAGTTGGAGACAGGCAAGGGATTGCCTGTTTGCAATGCAAACCCAACCAAGATCTCAAGTTGAAATGATATTTTGTCAGTCTCATACAACATCACCAACAACTGAGATTCAGAGCGCTTCTACACATGCCCCTATGGCGCCGTTGTTACCACGCTATCATTTGGTACTTCCTTTTAGAAGTACTAAAAGACGGAGCAGTAACCGCCTATACTGCACCATGTGCGCCTGCAGTTACTTTTAGGCACTACAGTGCCATAGCAACGCACTATAATGAAGAAGTGCACTGCTACAGCGCCATAGCTGTGACATCAGTTTTTGCTCACTGACACTTCCTCACTGTAGTGCATTGCTATGGTGACGTATCATCACGTGTAGACATGTCCTCAGTAGAATAAATTCCTCCTTTAGTTCCACATCTGCAACACTTTGTCCCTGCAGATGACATGCAAGCAGGTATTGAATTTGCCTCACTCCCCTACAGATGAATCATTTCCTCAGTGTTAAGTGCAGCAAAAGGTGACAAAAAATATTTTCGTCTCTAAAGTAAGGACATTTTCACAAGCTGACATATAAATTATACACAGGAGTCCCATCATCCATCACTGAAATGCACAAAGGAATCAAATAAAGTCTGTGTTGCAGTGTACAGTAATACCAAACAGGTTCTAGACAAGAAATTAATTATTTCCACTTGACAACACAACGGCAATTTAGGGGGGGAAGGATTTATCCAACTAGACTAAGAAACTGAGGCTGAACAGCTCCACTTTTACAAAAACTGTCCCAGATGGCTAACTGCAAGTAGTATGGATGAAAAGATTTATCTTAGGGTATGTTAGATGATAAACCAGTTATATCAATTTAAAAGGTAAAGGGGCAGCTATCACATATTAAACTGATCCATGGAAACTGTTTCATATGTCTGTTTCTCTGCAGCAATGCAGAGAAGCCAAACCAGTGATTCTCAACCAGAATCCAACATCTACCTCTGCTACTATATAAATTAGGTTTTGAAACTGGGCGTCACTCAGTTCATAAAAGTTATAGAGGAATGCCTCAAGTCCAAGTTCACAATCACTGAGCTAACCTGTCATAATTCACTCAATTAAACTTGTGCAAGTTATTGTGATTTAGCTTTTTACTTATGAGATAAAACAGATGCACAAAACTGTTGCAATGGATCAGCTTATGCACACTCACAAGTAAGGGTGCACTGATAAAGTTTTTTTTGGCCAGTACCGACTACCAATTATTAACTAGCCATTTCGGCTGATACCGATCCAGTAGCTGATATGCAGCCCAGCAGCTTGGAGATCAGCATCTGGCCAGTAAATCTGTGGGAGGAAAGGGGTGTGAGGGAGGAAAGGAGCATGGTGGGGAGCAGATCAAGGCCACCACAGTGCAGGAAGGAGTGGGGCTGGAGCTGAAGCAGGCACTGCCCAGCCAGAGTGGGGCACAAAACAGAGCCATAGGCGGCTCATCTGGGCCATGCAGGGGGGGCAGGGGCCAGCTCCCTATGGCTGCACGCACCCCCAAGGGAGGCATGGGGAGCATGCGCCCCCATTTGTGTGCAGGGCAAGGGTGGGCCGCCGCTGAGGGCTCAGGGCCAGGGACTGCGCCAGCCTCCTCCTGGTAGAAGGGGCTGAGCCAGGGTTGTGCTCTGGGTGTGTGGCAGCAGCACTGGGAGGAGGGAACATGGGGCTGGGCTATGGTGAATTTGGGGCTGGCTGTAGCCCACACTATAGCTCCCCCTCCCAGTACCGCCACCCCCTGTGCCCTATCCCCGCCTACCCTGAACATAGCCCCGGCCCAGCCCCCAATGGGAAGAGGCATGCAGCCCTTGGTCCTGAGCTCATAGCGGGCAGCCTGCCCTTGCCCCATGCACAAATCCAGGGGGCACATGCCCCCCATGCCTCCCCTGGGGCAGGAGCTACCCCCCTGCACCCTCCGGCCGAGCTGCCTGCAGCTCTATCCCATGCCCCATTCTAGCTGGGCAACTGCCCCTGCTCCTACCCTTGCCCTACTCCCTCCCTAACCACAGGGGCCTTGATCTGCCACCCCCACATACCCCTTCCCTTCCCCGTGCCCTGGCAGTCAAATGTACTTGTTAAAATGGGAGAGACTCACTAAAGCATGCTTATATCCTGAGGAAGAAGAGACAGGATGTGTTTAGAGTAATGGAGCAGGTGAAAGTAGGTCCAGAGGGGATTAGGGACTGGGACAAAAGAAGGCAGTAAAGGAAGAGAGAAGCTGAGAAACTCCCACATCTATGAAGGAAAGAAAAGGGAAAAGAGACTAACCGTTAAATAAGTATACCTGACCTTAATGTCAAAAGACTTCCAAGCACCACAATTCATGTCATTTATGCACTTTTCTTCCCAGCATCCACCTCTAATAGCAGGAAGAGTAATTTTAAAAGATAACATTAAAGTAATCGCTAAGAAATAGATTGAGAGAAATTGTTGTTCACTGTAGGAAGGGAAACCATATGTTTTTTGCTTTTTTCTGCAGAGAGAAGACCAGTGTCACACCAGTATCATGATGTTTTTAGTGAACTATGTAACAAAATGGTCATCACATATTTAACTATTCTATTCTATATTTATCTCTAAGGCTCAATATTTATAACAATAGAAAATGATCTCAGATGCATACCACAGAGTATCTGCAATATTCGTCTCTTTCAAGTACTACTACATGATTGACGAGGTAGACCATGATTATTTCAGGATTAAGAGCTACAAATAATAATCCCATTCCTAGTGAGCGATCTCAAATTGTCTCAGCAAATCTATTTGTGCATTTTCCTTAACTGATTGACTTTGATCCCAAGTTTGTTCCTAAATTAGGGAAGAAATAGCTCTAAAAATGGGTCAAGCATACCATTTATTCTTTTCTCCACAATAACTCCATGTAAGTCTCTGCTCTGAGTACAGTTTTACATTAGTGACTCTTCTTCACCCTAATCAAAGATATTGTGTTAAATGGGAACAATGGAACTTGGTCTATATACTGGTAACTGGAAAATGTGAAACTGAGGCCCATGCTTCTCCACTTTCTTTTGTGTTTATTTTACAGGTTGTTCATAGAAGGCTCTCCAGCCATGAAATACATGCATTAAGCTTTCTTCTTTATCTCACAAATGATTTGTTTTCTGTGTAATTCCCATTAATAGTGGGGTATTACAATTCATGCCTATACAAAAAAAAGTTTTACTTGAGACATTTTGTATTAAAAGCACTAACACTTTTTAAAGAAAACATATGCTTCAACTATGAAGATTCTTCTAACACAAATAAACAAAGAAGCACACATTATGAACTAGCAAGCACTCTATGAGGTGGGAGCAGGGAATTACACCCACATGTTGAGAACTAAAAAAATTTCTGGAATAGTCATCAGTACAGTTATAAAACTCCTTTCTTTGAAAGCAGTCTAATCCAATATATAATTAGATTACAGTGGGATACAACTCTTGTGTGTGACAATACCACTACCTCTCAAAAAACTGCCAGCCTTAAAGGGAAACAAAACATCATTAAAAACTTCAGCAGAGATCACAGTGAATTTAAGAAAGCTACCAGTCTTCTACTAAGTATTCATTTTATGTTTCGAAGCTTAATGTTGTGCTGGAAACAGCTGCATAAAAGTGTGTATTAATTTTAATTTTAAAAATGAACTTTAAAAAAAAATGTTTAAAAAAAGGCTCACATTTTTGTTCATTACCCAGACTTTCATCTAGGCATTGTTTTAAAAAGCATGTGACATCAGCTGTATGCATGCCTCACTTAAACTGCTGATGCAAAAGGAAATGAGTCTTATCTTCCCAGATTGCCTTGCTGTTACAACAGCAAAACTATTTTTAACATCATCAGATCTAAAGTAAAAAATGGTAAAAAATGGAGAAAGCTCTAAGTTCCTTCAATCCTTTCAGCTAGACTGTATTTAATTCAAACCCAAATGGAATTTCTTCCACTTCAAATAATAATCCATTTTTAATATACTGTGCTAAGTCTTTTCAAAATAAGCAAGTGCTTAGAAATACTATTTATGTTAAATATATATTCATCCTTGCATTTCCTTGGTACATAGAGACCACTGCTGAATCAGATGCCATAAATAGATACATTAGCATAGAACTGTGTTCCCCTGATGTCTGGCATATGCTAAACTGTTTTGGGAAACATCCTACCTTTACACTAACACAAGTGGTAGCAACAGTAGTATACCAATGCCTCGTGAATTCTAGCATTTATTACCACAATGGCACCTAAACTGCCTTGAGCCAGTGGCAGTATAGTGGTATTAATGCAGCAATGGGAGATTTCCCAAAGGTCTAGTGAAGACACAGCCTCCACAATATCCAATATAAGCTCCTGTTACGGCCTAACCAGAGTATCTGCAGACCTGCTTCTCTTTTCTAGCATACAGTGCCCGAACAAAATTTCTACTTTTCAGTGTAACACAATTATCTGTTACAGTAGCCGCCACTGGAAGACAGCTGGGTTGGACTGCAGGTGTTGACAGCTAAGCTACACTTTGGTCACATGTTCCATATTGTAATGAAAGAAGAAATATAAGGAGTTATTTTTTCCTCTCTCGAAAAGTGTGGAAGGCTAAAATTCCAAAGTTTACTCAGACAGATGGGCTACCGAGGCCATCAGCAACATAAACTGTCTATCCATTCTATCTGCAAGCAATTCTTCAAAGAAAATTATGTTCCAACAGTTTCCATGAAGGAGGGCATCTTTACACATTGCTGCCACACAACTCCAGATATGACCCAGCCTAGGCAATTTATCCACCTGAGACAGCAAAATAAGCTGTTCTGATCCTAATGGTCTGACCCGTTCTCAACCTTTTTATCAGCATCTGTAACAGGCACTGCCCATCTGGAAGAGACCTAATCTTTTGTAAGAGACATCCTTGTTGGAAAATAAATATCAGGCCGTCAAATTAAAATTAATGGCATTTAAACAACTGCTGATTTTGACAAGACTGATCATTTAAATGTCATCAGGCTGCAGTTAGTTGGATTCTGAGCATTAACACAGCCACACTGAATAATTACAGGTAGGAAGAGTTACATGGTTAAGTTACACCTAAAGCCTAAAGGCCTAAAAGCCACATCCACAAGTTAATTTGGAATTGTCCAGTAAAAAACTGTAACACTTCGCCACAATTCCTAAAGCTGGTACGTTTCAGCTAACAAACTGGACAGTTCAACCAGTCTTTAAACAAATGTCAGGTACATCTATTGCAAGACTTTCAAGACCACAAGATGTCTCACTATCCCATGGCTTCATATTTAAAAGATTTTAAAAAATGATTTAATTTTTATTTCACATTTTTAGATTTCCATTTTATCCTCTAAAACTTTAAACGGGCTCAGAGATACTGTGGAATAATTGTGTACAGAGTAAGAAATGATTAGAGTTTGGTTTTTAAAGCTGAAAAATTCACATTAGAAACAGACAGTAAGTAAATCTCTATTTGGTTTGACGTATTTAAGCCTTTGCCTTCATCGTGTTTTTCTATGAAGTGCTTGCTCTTTATCTCCCTCCCCCACTTTCTGCATCATCTTTGCTGCATTCAAGTTCGATTTTCTGTTGAAACAGCTGAAATGGAAGAAAAGCTTAGCTCCCACGTTAGCCTTAATCAGAGGGCACAAATGAATGCAGCGCTGCTGCTCATACAAGAAAGCAGCTACAACTGGGGCTGGAGAAGCGGGGGGTGGGGTTACTATGTCTTTTTCAAGCAGATACATACTCTGTGACTCTGCTTAAAGCTTTTCTGATGCTTTGAACTTAAATTAGTAAGGCAGCTATGCTAGAAGTGGTGTAGAATTTTGTTCTTAGCTTTTCTATACTACATTCATACAGAATAGTCACAAAGAGATGAGAAAACATACTAAAAGGTAGAAGAGGAGAGGCTGCCAGTAAAAGCTTTATGGAACAGGGTGGGCAGATGGTAGGGATTTGCAGTGACACAGCTGTTTTTTTTTAAATATGAGGCAGAAGAAAAAGGAGACGTGGTTATGGCTACACATTCACAAGTCTGTTCAGTACAACAGAAAAACATTGGGGGGGAGGGGCAAGGTTTGTATGTTAATTTTCTACCACCCATCTACACTGATATTTCTGAGGATTCTAGCAATTAATACTTCCACAGCAACTTCCAGGTGTTTTCTCCAACACTCCTTCCACTCTGTACAAAAAGAGTATAAACAAATAAATGTACAACAGAAGTATTAATGCTATATTAAGAATCAGAAAGAGGCAACATTCCAGAAATGCAAGGTGTCAACAATTTTAATGAAACCACATAGCACACGTTTACCTTCATTACTGATGTATAAGAATTTGCAATATGGTCAAATTAAAAAGTAAAAACTTATATATATACCAGATGATGTAGATGAAAAATACCTAAAACACTGGGATTTTTTTTAAGGACTGAACAAAAAAGACCAACATGAATATGACACCCAGCTAACAGTATGTTTAACACACAATCCACTTTTAATGCCGCATATTTGTCAAACATAAGAGATAAAAATTACTTCAAAGATCAATTTATCATGCTTGTTCTCTGAGTAAAACCACATATAGCTTTTTGGGGTCTTTTAACATCTACCAACTTTCTTCAAAATATCATAGGCAACCTGACTAGTTTGTAGATTAGTTGCAAACTAGTAGTTATTTCTTTGGTTTGAAGAAAATGAAAAGTAGCACTGAAATTACATTTGTATCCATCTAAAGGACCTAAGACTCTTTCTGTGGAGCCAGTGAAGGGCATTCAGCACAGGCTGAGGCAGAAAGAAGGTAATTAGGGAAGGAAATTATGAAATAGGAGACTTGAGAGAATGGAGATGTAAACTAATAAGCTTGGTGCTTTTGACATGCTGCATACATTTTGCTTCGGTATTCATTTCTCTCTCTCCTGTTCTATCCAGTCTAAAGTAAGAATTTCCACTGTCCCTCTCCTAACACAAGCAGAGAGGATTGCAAAAACAGTACATGGCAACAAATTTCAGATCCAATAAGACAAGGTTCTTATCACGGCTACAACCTATATATACCCCTGTAGATCTGATAAAGAAATATTTTTAGTAGAACTCCTTGCCACAGAAGGTGCTGAGTTCAAGAACTTTGTAAAATTATGTATGTATACGAATATCAGTAATACAAAGTTATAACACAAGCTCTGAAAAGGATATAAAACTCATTCCTAAAGACTTACGCCGATCTATTAGACAGCAGAATAGGCCACATTATAAGGGCCAAAATATCCAACAACTGTTTACGATGGGGCTCATATATTCTCTTTGGTACTGGCCTCTCCTGCAACTGGATGGACCACAGATATGATCTAGTATGGCAATTCCAGTGGATTTAGACTGCAAGCTCTGCCTCACAAAGCAGCCAAAATTGGAGAGTAGAAGTGTGGTCTCTAATACAAATAAACTGAACACCACCTGAGGCTATTGTTTTAAATGAGTTTTATTTAAGCCACATTTTCAGAATCTGAGATAATTTAAAAGAAATTTAATACCTTGAACAGATGCTGCACTGTGAGCCCTCTGAATATTACTGGTGTGTTTCTCTTCAATACATGACCATTAAAATTCAAATCATGAATATGAGACTATGGGAGAGGTTGATAAAAATATGACTAGCCATGAACTCATTTCTGATATAATAAGGGTGCTACTCAGAATTAAGATATAGCAATTAGGAATTAGATTTTTGTAGAATAACACTGCTAGTTTTAAATAAACTATATGAAAGCAAAAGGCTCTTCTACTTGAAGAACCCAAGCTCTGTCCCAAGTTTGAGCTCAGAGTGATTTTTGTGATGGTCAAATTATGTACAACAGCTTTGGTAACATCACTGAGAGGCTTTACTTTACTGGTTACCTCAATTTCTTATTCATATCTGAAGAATGGTCTTAGATGCATTCCTCACCTATTCTTATTCAAGGTTGATTTGTTTGAGAGGGGAAATCAGTCCCTCTTGTAAGTTGGAAAGGTGAGCATATTAAGCGGGAAAAGTGATTTTTATTAAAAAAGTGCCGTTTCTGCACAAGCTACTCTCATGAAAACTTTTATTTTACACTTCTTTATCAATTAAATAACTGAAGACAAGATACCCAAATGTCACAGAGATACAAAGAAGATATTCGGCTTGAGAGGCTTTTCCTTTACTTCTAGATCACAATGAGGCCCTCATCATTTTGCATGACAGAAAACAACAGCTGACAGGCCATTTTGGAACAGATGCCAGCTGCCTCTCGTTTGTTTTATAATTCAAACAGCAACAGTTCTGTAGCACTATTTTTAAAAGCAAGCTATGTTTTACCAAACTGGACCTCACACTAATCAGTACCGTTTCAAAAACAGATTGAAGGCAGACTAGAAATCTTTAATCCAAAAGCTGTTTTAGATCCAGGTCTCAGCTCTGGACCCAACATAAAATAAATTTTGAGTTTGATTTTATATTCATTCATGTGGATTTGACTGAATACACACTTAAGCTAGCTTTAAAAAAAAGTGTAACCTCTAATATTCAATTAAGAAACCACAGACATCCTTCCAAAACTATTTGCAGCAGAGGACAAAATTAAATTTCAACAGAGAACATCTTTAGAATGCTGACCACCTAAAATGGGATTTTAACGGTTTATTAAAATTTAACATCTTAATTAGACAAAGCCAAAATACTTTAAAATGAAGTTGCACATATGATCAATAATTTAAAGACTATAATTTTAATGGATTACACTGTACTATAGTGACCTCAAATTAAAAGAAAGCATTGAGCACAAATTAGACCCTTACATTAACCAAGCTCTGGACACAACATAACTGGAAATAAGGAAACTAATCTTGATGAATCAAAATATCTTATCAATAACTCTGACACATATCATCAGTTACTTCTCAAACTTAGTAAAAGAAACCAGAAAGGAAAGGTTTGAAATACATGGTCAAGACTCCTTATACATTTAGTACTGTGAGTGTGCATCGTGCCTTATTAGTTGTATAGCCTTTCATCTACATAAAATACATATCAAAGTGTGCAAGACATAGGGACAGCTGAAAGTCTAAAATAAAGTCTTAAAAAGTTCTATGGGGACAAGAGAGTCTAATTACAACTTTACTAGGTCTTTTGATTTATATAAAAAAAAAAAAACCCTGTCATCATCTGCTTCACTGAGGAAGGGCTCAAGACTAAAAGTAAAAGTACCAACATTTAAAACTTCATTAGCTCTACTCTACCAACTTTTTAAAATAAGGTAATGTTAAAAGCATTCCTTCTAGCAGCATGTACATTTCAGCTGTGATTGGCTGCCTAACAGTGTTCCTTTATGCATACCAGCGGAATCATGTCCAGTTTTGCCATTTGTGGATAACGATGACAAGATACAAAAGCATGTGTTTGCCATAAATAGCTCTGGCTAACGGAGGATTGCTCACACAGAGCAGATCAAATTCTCTATAAGGAGAGCTGTGTCTGGCTTTTAGTCAAATCATGTCCCTGATGCAAGACTTAGTAGTGGCAAACACTTTCCAGTTCTATTTACACAGAATTACTAAATGAAACAGTTCATTAAAAATATTTCTTGTACCAAGTTAGTATTAAATGGCAGCTTTTTGTAGTTGCAGTGAATATTTAACAATTCATAACCTGTAATTTAAATACCCTATGATATTTTCTCCCTATTACTATATAACAAAGAGCTGTAAAATTGTATTAAAGCATTTGCCTCTGACTTATAGAACTTTAAGAGTCTTCAAATAAGTGCACTACATGGTTGACGGGTTCATATTTTGCACATTTCAGATGAGTTTGGATCTAATGCTCCCTAATAAATGGTAACTTGTTTGGTTATAAGATATGATCTGTGACTAGGTTCTCTATCCATTCAACAGAACAGTCTTAAAAGTATTGTAAAGCAGTGCCTAAACCATGGCTAGAACCAAAAAAAAAAAGTCTGTTATTTAAGCCAAAATTAACAATTGTTTACCTTTACAATACTTCCCACAGAAGTTAAGTTATTCAAAATATGCTTACTTTAAACATACTTAAAAACTATATTTTCCAATGAAAACAAGGCAACGTTCTGTAATAAGCCACAAGTTTTATTGCAACGTGGCCAGCTGGGTTGTGTTTTTTTTGATCTCAAAAACAGTGTTCCATTTAAGGCTCTTTTTAATACAGAAATTGCCATCATGAATGATGTTTTACAAAACAACTTTAGTGTTCCGAGACTCACATGGTAAACAGATAACCTCTACTCCTGTTCAGTAGTGTACATTCAATGGAAAACAAGAAGGCATCGTAACAGCTACTTCATTTATAAAGATATGCATGTAACAGGAATGAAAACTGAGGTACTACAATAGTTTGATGACACAGTTACAGCAACTTAATTGGCATTCCTTTGAGGGGGCAGGGTAAAACATATTACAAAAAAGTGCTTTAAATGCATAGTGTTGTGTGCTGCCATGTCACAAAAATAGGCTTGTCAAGGCAGGTGAGGTGTATGAATGCACAAGAGCCTCATGGAACTGCAATCAAGTGCAACTGTAAGTAATACTGAATAGAGTCTACCATCCGACCAGTGGACAATACTTTCAAGGCATTCAATTAGCTTACCCTTTGCTGTCTGCTAGACTATTCACATTAACTATCACATTCATTGTACATGTTGCAAGGAATGCATGCAACGTCAGTTTTGGCTAAGAGTATGACGTGAAAGCATTCCTTGGGTTCTACATAAAACTACCAGGATTAAACAGTCTAATGGCAATCACTGGTAGACTGCTTAACTTAATAACATCTTCTTCAGATGTGTAGGGAGGGGAAGTTGGCAGAGGGAGGGGACTGGGGTAAGGGAGACTAATGCTATTCCAATTGAATGAGCTGCAGAAATGGAAGCTCCTTAGGATCCAGATGGCACTTGTCTGTCTTTTTATAAGGGTTTTCCTTCAAGTGAAACTACCACATTGCCTCCCAGTTTCTCTCCAAGCGTTGAACGGTCCTTAATATCATCCAAACCATTTACTTGCCACTCGTGTTTAATACCTGAAAGACAAAAGAACAAAGATGCATTTGCTCAGTACCTTAACATCAAGAAGATATTGCAACTGTTTTGTGGGTTATTTGAAGTCTGTACCTGTAAATTTCTTTTTAATGGCATCTTTAGAGCTCGCGTAGATCATCTTGCTTTTTAAAGGTGCACTTTCAGGAGCCCTGTCCAAGGAAATAAAGTAGTTATTCAACTACCCATAATTAGGCAGGAAGTCAAGAACATCTGGTTTAAAGACAGCAAACTTTGATTTTACACACCAGAATATAAATACCAGATCTTCTTTCTTAGACTCCTTTGTCTCGTATGTGGCATCATACAAAGCATATCGGCAATCATTCAAAGGTAGTAACTTGACGAAGGATGTATAGGGGTCCTCCACGGTATCTCCAATATCGCCAACCAATATCTGCTTTGATTCCTCCACAATGATTTGTTTCTTGTCATCGCTTAAGCAGAAGAGAACAGCTTTCTTTCTTTTTTTGATCTCTTCTGGGGTTGATGATTTCCTTACTTTCATGTCATTAAAAACCTTTATGACTTCATCATTCACTGTCACTCCAGAAGCCTGCAAAATGAGACGAAAGGCATAATTTAGCCTCAATACAAAGCGCTCACCAGAGGACTGCACACTTGCCTGTACTGTAAGTTTACTCTGCAAACTATGAGCAAAATTCTAGCGCTCTAAAAACCTGAGGGATACAACACAAGGCAAAAATTGGGCCCCGAGTTACTCATTTGTGATCCCAGTAGGATCCTCTTACATAAAACTGATCAGTCAAACCAGACCAAAGATCTAATCCAGATGTCAAGTGACGACCTACGGACCTAGCGGCTTGACTCAGCCAGGTACAGGGGCAGGCGCTTCTGGTTTTTTTCCTGCAGTGGAACAAATGCGGCAGCGGTGCCTCCCCAGCCCTGTCATGCTTCTAGTTTTGCTGGGTGATGTCAGGCTGTAGCAGCAACACAAATGTTTTCTGCCTTGTGTCAGCCTAGCTTCAAAACGCGGGATTTGGCTTCATGCTAATACCCTCGGGAACAATAACGAAGGAGAAACCCCCCTCCAAGCAGTGCGGTGTGTGCGGGGGGGGGGGGAAGGGCTGACTCTCCCGGCCCGGATCGGCTCAGAGCCGCGGCGCTGCCACAAAGAGCCGGGAAGCGGCTCCTTCCTCGGCCGCGGCCGCGTTGTCAGGGCCCGGGGCCGGGGCCGGGGCCGGGCCCACGAGCCTCCGCCGCACAAAGGAGTCGGCCCGGCAGACAATGCCAGCGCCACCGCGGGCCC
>NW_017728947.1:70939842-70975439 GCF_001723895.1 Crocodylus porosus
CCTGCTCCGGCGGCACCGGGGCGGAGCCGCGCTCTCCCCACCCCCAGCTGCAGGCCTGGGGCCCGCCGCCGCTGCGAGAGACTCTGGCGCTGCAGGGCCGCGCTCCCTCCCCTCGCAGGGAGAAGCGCCGCGCGCGGCGGCCGCCCCAAGAGCCCCCGGAGCAAGGGACGCTGCTAGGCCAAGGAGGCGCCTCGCTCGCTTCTCCGCTGCGATAAGGCGGCGCCCAGCCTCCATGAGTTGATTTTCGCTCTGTTGACATAGGCCGTGTGTACGGGGCGCTTTACCCGCTGCGACCCCTCCACAAAGGGGATCCGCGTCCTCTGGGCACAGGGCCTTTGCGCGGCGGGTTGTCACCCCGGAGACCCATGTGGTGGTTACACAGGCAGTGGCACTGTGCCCGTCCTCCCCACAGCCTAGGAGAGCCTGGAGAGGATGCCTGCCGGGTGAGGTGCCTGGGTGACCTGAAGGCAAGACCTGACCCAGGCAAAGTGAGGTCACGTTGGGGTGGGGTGCCAGCAACCATTTCATGCCACAGGCTGGTGCTTCATTTAGGCTCATCTCAACTGCCTCCTGCTCAATGGCACCATCTGCTACAGCCATTGTGACAAGAGGTGCAGCTACGAGAGCAAGTCCCACACGAGCATGGCACCTCCACCACAACACCATGCAGGACTGGCCAGTGAAGGCCATCTAAGCATCATTTGGGAGGACAGCTGTGAACCACACCATCCCAGGCTGCAGTAACCTGACACTGTCTTAACAGATGAGGACAATAAAAAGATACTGATTATTGACATGGCCATCCACATCAACGGCAAGCTCTCAGTGAAGACCTGCAATGAAAGCTATCCAGGTACAGGACACTGGCTAATACCCTGAGAGAGAAGGGGTGTGAAATGACACGGCAGGCATCAATCAATGATCATTGGGGCACTTGGAGCATGGGACCCAAGCCACACGAGCATCCTGAGAGCCTGCAGAGTATCCCCCAGCTACTGAAAGTTGATGAGGCGCCTCATGATAGCTGACACCATTTCATGGTCAAGGGACGTCTACATCAAACATTACTGGCCATTGTCAAGACCAAGAGAACAGACCAAGACCACCTGCTGGAAGGGGGATGGAGTAACACTAAACACCCCTTTGTGATGCAGCTTGCAAAGACTGTTAAGGCCTTTGAATATTCCCCACGCTAGAAATTATATGCCACTTTATTTGAAGCCAGTGACTTGGCAATCCTTACAAACTTTGTACCAGTGTGGTTACCTTGCATGGGGTCCTGGCTTTCTCCTTTACAAAGCGTCACATTTAAGTTTTCTAACAACTTTACCACAGTCTAATTAAGGGTGCACGACTAACTGCATGTCTTAGATTGTGACAGTGTATACCAGCCATGTGCCTATGCAACAACAATGCATGGGGTTTTTTATTGTCTCTCAGCTCTACCAAGCCATGTAATAACTATCATTTTAACATTTTAATCTTAATCAAGGTGTGTATCTGTCTGGTTGCACACCGTGATACTGGTCCTGCAGGTGCTTCCCACCCTGTTCCAATTGTTTTGTGTAATTGCCTGCGAGCCATCTGTTTCTCAGGATCAGAATGTCACCTCCATGTCTAAATGCCACTGTACTCATGTGCTTGCAGGAGCCATCATACTGTGTGTTTTGTTCTAGCCTGTCCCATGCTTTCTCTTCCTGCTGCTGTTGGGAGCCAAGCTGAGGTCCTGCATTCCTTTCTACCAAGGAGAGAGGAAGGTACAGGAAAGTACAAGTGCTAAACATGCTCATAGCAGGACTTGGTACAGTGCCATACTTAAAAAAAGAGATACAAAGGTGCTTTATAGGACAAAATGGGGGGGGAAAAGGAATGATTCTCCAGGAGTACTCCAGCCACCTCTCCATCTTTGAGAACTTGCCATCCCATGCCAAAATTCTGTTCATTGTCACTTTGCACTTCATCTCTGACACAATTGATAGACAACAGAATGTCAGGCATTAAGAAGTAGGGCTGGAAGGGACCTCCATAGGCCACCTAGACCAAACTCTACCTAACAGCCCAAAGCTCTTCAGTATGCAGGAACCCAAATGAGACCCAAGAGTAACAGACCTTGATACATACCAGCTCCCCCTCCCCCCAGCATTCCTAGCCATTCCAGCCTTTCTTCCTGGTCAGTGCTCATGTTATCAGCACTGCAGTGGAGAATGGTAAACGTGATGTGTGTCTTTATTAGAAGTTATTTGTATTTCATTGATATATACCTGGTGTTTTTTCTTGCACCAGAGCTAGACAGCATCTAGAAAATAGGGCTGGAAGGGTCTTCAAAAAGTCATTTAGTCTATGGGTAGTCAGCCTTTTCTGGCTACAGGCTGGAATGACCCATCTTGGGTGGATATAAACTATATCCCTATCAACTCCACACTCTTGAGTTATAAACCTTGTCTGCACACTCAAAACACCTGCATTCAATGAGTCCAAGAGTTGGCCTGTCAGCATTTATTTACTGGTACAAAACTTAGAACTAAGTTTTTTTTCACCAGTATAAATCTTAGGAAGGCATTTTGTATCAACAAAAAATCTCAAATGGATTTTTATTGCTGCATATTTATGGGAAAAGTACAATGTAGAAATATGCAAATTCTATTACATGATACTGTTAACAGGGTTTCAATGCTGTTTAAGTGCCAATATGCTTGAAATTGGTTGCAAAACAACATTAATATCAGAGCATACTTTCAGCATCTCCACAATCAATATGGGATAGAATTTTTGATATAGAATGTTTTTGAGCCAGGCTCTGACATAGCAAGGTAGGGCTGTGTCCTTCCAGGTTCCCAACAAGATGGTTACATCCTATTCACATGAAATATCAGGGAGTACCATTCTGATGAATAATGATCTAGTATATCTAGCTGGGATCCTTATCCTTCATAAACAGGAAATTCCTTTGCTTGTTGTAGGATGTGTCCCTGATGCTTGTGACCAATGTTAGGACTACCTGTGGAAGCACAAATACAATCAGTAGCCTGCCCTCATCATCAGGCTCTCTATAAGTACCCCCAAATTGCTTGTCACTAGCAGGTCCAATGGTGTCTGACCCTATATTAGATCTTTAAATTGAAATGTCCTATAGCAAAACTGGAATGCAATGTATCACATGTAGTAAAACTTATATTGCCGTATCCTGCATACAGCATCTATGAACTATGGAGGTCTCCAATGCTGTGCTTTCAGAGCGCACAGGAGGATAGGTAGGCCTCTATTACTGGAAGAGTGATGGAGAGGCTTCATGAACTTCTTTCATGAAGTTGACTTGCTGAATCATAGAAATCATAGAAAAAAGGTTGAAAGGGCCGTAGGTAGTCCAGCTGCCTACTCAAGGCAGGATCATCCCTATCCAAACTACTCAAGTGTTTTTCTAGCTTATTCTTAAAACTACACAAACAACCCTGTCACACAATCATCAGGAACATTGCTGCAAAATGCTAAGAACACCCTAATCTATCACAGACAAAGCTGATAATCCTTCCAATGATGCCAATACTGAGGCATCATGTATCATAGCATCATAATTATCCCAATACTGACAGACCTTATGCGATGCTATGTGCTGCATCTCCAAGTAAACTGCTGACTTTCTACTTAGGTGACTCCAAGACTGGTTTGATGACAGTGATGTGGCAAACAGGTTCCATACATTCTGTGTCAAGGACAGCATTTTATAGACCACTGTTGGATGTGATGCCACTGGTCAAAGTCAGACATGAAGATACTGGTCATGGATTGCAAAGACATAAAGCAGCAGTGAGTGGGCCCAACACTTCTAATATCTGCTCCATATTGACACAGGTGCCAGTGGAAATGCAATGAGTTTTGACAAGCAGCCATCTACATACAAGATTAACACTTCAGCAGCACCTATGAAGATGCACAAGACAGAATACACACTTCATAGTAGTAGAATACAACCCTCTTCCTACCAAAACTCTATGGAGAAAGCTTTGTTCTAGCTCTGACATTTCTTATATTCAGTATGGAATTAATCACCGGATAAAAACCATCTTTTCCAGTCTGCAACTTTTTCTCCACAATGAGCTAATATATATATGTATCCCACGCAATCCAGCAGGCTCTGGCACTGGGCTAAAAGCAGTCACATATTACAAGCTAAAACAAGCAATTCAGTAGGTTAGAAAGACATATCCAAAGCATGCAGTTTCCTCAAAGTAGATACCTAAGCATCCCTGATAATGTGTCCTTGGTGATTATTATTCAAGTGCGTCAGCATGTGCTTTATACTTGCCTTGCTCTACCTAACACCTTTGAAAATGGTGTTAGGTAGAACACTTCCCATTTTTCCCATGAACACTTCCCATTTAACAAGTCCAGTATCTTCAGTGGGAGTTTTGTCTTCATAAGGACTAAGTAAAGAGCACAGATTCAGATCTAAATTTATATTATATAGAGCTACTGAGAATACTCTAGAAAAACCCAGTTAGAGATAGGCACAGAGTTTTAAAATCCCTGTGGTCTAATCAAGAAGTATCTTCTGTAAAATTAGACCATCCATGTTTCAATTTTAGTTTAATGAAGTTCCTGGTGTCCCCTGTTATACTATCTGCTGGTAGTCACAAAACCTATAACAAATGGCTGGGTTTTAACCTGGGCTACGTCAGAACAAGAAACTCAGATTCAAGGTGTTAAGTCAGAACAAGAAACAGGAAAACAAACCCACTTAAGGAATTTCCCGCTAACTGACACCCCTTCTAGACTTAAAGTAGCCAGTCCTATCCTTACTGCCTGCTGGTGCACGTGTGCATGTGTGGTGTCACAGCTGCTGCTGGACAAGGATTCAAGCCATGGAAAGTTTCCTCAGCTAGCAGCAGAGGTGACGTTTGCTCTTAACTGTTGCACCCTCCTCTCTTAGCTTCCCCTGCCTTGAGTTTGTCAATAGACTCTTAAAATTGCGCCCAATGCCCCTGGAAGCTGTTATTGTAATCCTTCAATGGTAACTGAGCAATTTTGTTGCACCATGAAATATTGCGCTAATTGGCTTCACATGCAAAGGGTGGGCTATCAGTAGGGGGGAAAAAAAGCAGCATGCAAATTCATGCTGCCAGTGCTTGCCAGCTGGGGAAGGTTGAACTGGCCAGGATTAGGGGGAAAAATGCCACCTACACAGTGGTGGTGGCATCATCCTTGGCAACCTCTTAGGTCTATCAACAGTTTTGAGCTGTTTTGTGCTCTTCTCATTCAAAATACTCCAATATTCCATACTATATCCTGGGAATTGTCCACTTCAATCCCTGTCAGGTTACTCATATCCACTACTTCCTTCCACCTTACATTCTGTTTTGACTCTGCTTGTCTCTGCCATTGAAGCAGTAGATAAAATATCTGTGGTACTGTACTTCTTCACATTAATTATGCTTCATGAATTCTGCTACTTCTATGCTTAATGTAATATCACACATGAGTCCAAATCTAAAACCCCCAAACTGAGCAGGGTCTTGATGACTGATACCCATATGTGCTGTGGGGAAATCAAAACTCTAAGTTTGTGTAATAATAAACACTAATAAAAAGAAATCTAAGTACCCTACAAACTTTGGGAAAATCTGATGCTGGATACTGCTGTGTTTAGGACCTCATCTTAAAAAAGGGTGGTCTTCCTCTTGGACAGGGGCAGGCAATTATTTTGAGGAGAGGGCTGCTTACTGAGTTTCAGCAAGCCATCGAGGGCCACATGACAGGCAGCCCAGGGCAGATTAATATTAATTTTCTAAATTTTTTAGGGGCCCCACAGGCTGGATAGAAAGGCCTGGCAGGCCGCATCTGGCCCCCAGGCTGCATTTTGCCCACCCCTGTTCTTGGAAGACAGCGTGTGTCTCATAATGTGATTTCTATTCAATTCCAATCACAACCAAATCTTGGTTTCTTTAAAGTCAGTTCCAAAAGTCCCACTTGCTTTAACTGGTCACGAGATGCTGACTGTGCAGTTGGTACTGCACAGTCACTTAGTGCTTACATAACCATGTACTAAATGACTGTGCAGTAATCGGCGTTATTGAGCAGTAGTGTCCTGGCATGGGTGCCTACCTTGTGATGCTTACTGTGCAGTAGCTCATTACTACTGCGCAGTAATCAACATCACAGTTTATGTTCGGCAATGCTACTGTACAGTAGTAGTGAACTACTGCAGAGTAGTAATGAACTACTGTGCAGTAAGCATCTCATTTAGATGCAATCAGTGGTACTTATAATTCTGATCCACTCCCATTGAAGTCAATAGGAGTGGGGACAGAAGTTGCACATAAACTGGTTTAAGTGGTCAGAAACTGGTTTAAATCCATAATAGAACAGAAGTTCAGTGGACATAAACCAGTTTCAAAACGGCTGAAACCTGGCTGAGAAGGGCTGGGGGCAGGGAGTGCTCTGCCCAGGCAAACCCTGGCTGGGGTCTGGGGCCAGGGAGGTGCGAGTGGAGTGGGGGTAAACTTTTAGCTGCTCTGCCTGAGTGAAAACTTACTGCTGGCTGTAACTGTGGACTACAGATCACAGAGGCACCTGGAAGCAGGAAGAGGAAGTGATGAGCAATGCTGAAGAGTCCTGGTGCTGTAATTCTGGACTGACAATCCTGAAGACATTGGGGGCAGCAGGAAAAGGAAGCAAACATACAGCCCATGGCTGTCAGAGAGCCACACTCTAGCACCCCCTGGCGGCTGGCTTGAGCTACTGCAGGCACATGGCTGCATTTTCTGAATCAAAAGTGAATGTCTGTTCAGTTGTTCCTCAGATTAATCTCTGCGGTTTAGACTAAGCTGCAAAGACTGAAACGATTCAGCCTCAGGCTTTTTGACTGTCTGTACTTAGCCCTGGAGCTTTTAATTTACATCAGACCCTTTAATTCTTCCAAGCTAGCTCAGTCACTAAGCTGGCCTGCCACAGGTCCCATCACAACTGTGTTACTCTTGCAATACCCCCTCAGCCACAGAGCTGCCTTAATACTGCCCAGGGCTTCCTTTTATCCTTATCGTTTAGGCTGGCAGTGCCTCCTAATAATGAGAGCTTTTGTTTGTCATGGGGTTTTGCTCCCATTAACTCATTAACCAATGTCATGCTCACATTAACCCTTTTCCTACTGTGTGGGGTTTATAGTACCCCATGGTACCTCAAGGCAATATGAATTATCAAACAATGTCTGATCATGAAACGAACATGTAAGGGAAAAGACTGCCTGTTTGCTAAGGATGTGTGTCTGAAAGGTACAGTGATATCTGGCTACAGAGTTGCTTTATGACACTGAAATTGCAACAAGGGAGCCAAAGTCACCTTTAGAAAACTTCAACTGACATATGAATCAGCAAAAATTTTCAGTCTGCTCCAGGAAAATGTAGCAAAATGCTAAATGATAAACAGGTTTCTACTAATAAATAATAACAGTAACCAGAAATGTTTACTAACAACCAAAGTGTTCTGCCTACTTGGGAAACCTTGTGTGGATCATCATTAATTTTGTATTTTCATGGAATGTGCAACATAAGCCTTTTCCATCACCTAGACATGTGTAAATGCTGCAGCCACTTAAAAAGTGCCAGTGCTTAAAATTAAGCAAACAAAGAAACCTCCCACAATATATAAAAAAGAAAAAACCAACCAACCCATCCTTTGCTTCTGTTTTTAGCCAAACAGCACTTCTTTTGGCTTGAAATAGTTTATTCTCTCTGATGTCCCTGTGCAGAGAATTGCTGCATGTAGAAATGTGAGGTAACAAGAACGTGAGGAGTGCCTGAGCTCCTAATCCTAAACCAAAGAGAACACTGATGAAAGGAATCCAAGTCACTGCTGCCTAATAGCACAAGTCTGGGCAGAAAGTAAGTATGTAACTAAACACCTAATTGGCATGACTTACTGTATGTGTTTCAATGTGGAGGACTCTGAGCGGTGTTAAACCTCATTTCATCTCCCAGCCCCAGCACATAGTATCTCCTTGCATTTGCCAAACTGCTCAGCAACTCTGTGCTCCTTTTTGTCATCCTGCAAGGATGCTCATGTATAAAACAGACTCCACTGGGAGTCTTGCTGGTCTGTGTCAAGAATTTGCGGTGGTGCAATAAAATGTTGGTGTATAAGAGCAGAGGGATGTTATCCAGAATGATGGTCACAGGAGAGACTCTTTTTCCATAGTAATTTCACCCTGTGCTACCTCTGCAAATATGCTGCAGTGTTTATGGCAAAAATTCTTTTCCCATGCAGTCAGAGGGACATGGCATGGATGGTTAGGAAACTGTTCTTATTATATGCCTTGTTTAAGCTGTGCTTTATGCTGTTGCTGTGTCTTTTTGCGGAGCACATTCCTCATCACCATGCAATAGTTTTTGCTTTCTCTTGAACATCAGGGCTTGGTACTTGGGCCCGTACTCTTTAACATCTTCATCAATGATCTGGATTCAGGAGTCAGATGTGAACTAGCCAAGTTAGTGGACAATACCAAATTATACAGGAAGGCGGTCACACCACAGGATAGGCTGGGATACAGGCCAACTTGGATACACTCTGAAGGTGGGCCGACCAAAACCTGATGGCCTTCAATGCAGAGAAGTGTAAAGTGCTGCACCTTGGTAGGAAGAACCCCCAGCGCACTTACAGGCTTGGCAGTGCTATGCTCACTAGCACCACGACTGAAAGGAACTTGGGGGTCTTGACTGACCACGAGATGAATATGAGCCACTAATGTGGCTGACAAAGCTAACCGAACTCTGGCGTGCATCCACCAAAGCACCTCAAGCAAAACCAGGAAAGTCATCCTTCCGCTTTACTCAGCCCTGATGAAACCGCAGCTGGAGTACTGCATCCAGTATTGGGCCCCCGTTTCAGGAAGAATGTGGAGAAGCTTAGAGAGTCCAGAGGAGAGCCACTTATATGATCCAAGGCCTGGAGGAAAAGCTGTACGAGGAGAGGCTGAGGGATTTGGGACTCTTCAGTCTGGAGAAGAGAAAGCTCAGGGGGACTTGCTGGCAGCCTACAATTACATAAGAGGAATGCATCAGGACCTGGGAGAACACCTGTTCACCAGAGCTGCACAAGGGATAACAAGGTCTAAGGGCCATAAACTCCAGGAAGGCCGATTTAGATTGGATATAAGAAAAAAGTTCTTTACGGTGCATGTGTCTAGGGTCTGGAACAAACTCCATGCAGAGGTGGTGCAAGCACCTACTCTGGATTCCTTCAAAAAACAGGTTGATATACTTAATGCTGGGGTCAGTTGACCCCAGCTGACTTCCTGCCTATGGACCTGATGATCTCTTGAGGTCCCTTCCAGCCCCTAATGTCTATGAAATCTCTGAAATCTATGAAATCGTATGCAACTTTGGGAGCAGTATTGGTTAGCAGTTCCAGATTATTCTGCCTTATTCTCTATATGGTATGTCAGATTCTGCTCTATGTTACAGCAAGACTTCAACAGATTTGCTGAAACAAGTTCGGTACATTTTCCTTTAAATGTAGCCTGGATATAGGGAGAGAACTATCCAATTTCACAGGTTCCTCTGTACTGAACCTAGCAATTTATATAATTTTATTATATGAAAGAGGATGCAATTTCTGACCTACAAGAGATACCTGATTTGCCGCAGTTCTTTGCAGTAGAGACATCACCAAAATAAGATCCACATCCCCAGTTCCTACCACAACAGATGCTAACTGTTCTTCCTCCTAGGACCTTGGTGGATCAAGTTACCAGCCACTCCCCAGTTCTGTGTAGGACAGGCTCTTTTTTTCTGACGCAGTGTTCAGTATCATGGTGGGCATAATCTTTCTTTCCTTGAATTTAATGGATTTTTTAAAATTTACATTGGTGTGAGCAGGATCAGGAAATGTATTAGATTCCTCTTTTATTCACCTCAGCATTGACTAAAAGGTTGTATTAGTATTGGATGTTTCTTCACTCTAGTAGAATCCTATTGTAACACAGGTTAATTATGAAAAAAGGCCACAAACACCTTTCCTCATCTTGTAGGACCACATACAGGCTGGCCACAACTGCAGGAAAGACCCAAGGACTGCTTCATCTCTGTGACCCCTAGAGTTTAATCCACCACAAAAGGTACAGCAAGAGTCCTATCTGTCTTCCATGCTGATCTGCATAGGGGCTAGACAGTATGCAAGGTGCAGCCCCTGAGAGGGGATCACAGGTGGGCTAGGGACAGACACTACACATAAATCAGTTTAAGTGATCAGAAACTGGTTTAAACCTGTAACAGAACAGATGTTCAGTGCACATAAACCAGTTTAAGAATGGCAGAAACCAGTGTGAGATACACCAGGTTGAATGTAGTATCAGATTTAACTGATTTGGCTCAGACAGCGCTGACCCCAGTCCCCCCAGCAGAGGGGTTCGAGGATGCCTTCACGCCACAGGAAGTGGAAGCCCACCTCAAGAGAACCAGGGACACCACCCCTGGCAGGGACAGTATCAGGTACAGTCTCCTCAAAAAACATGACCTGGGCTGCCTTGTTCGTTCTGTTCTTTTCAACAGGTGCAGAGAGTTCTGGCGCATGCCCACCGTCTGGAAGAGGGCCATGATGGTCCTCATCCACAAGAAGGGGGACCCGACCAACCCAGACAACTGAAGACCCAACGCCCTGTGCTCCACTATAGCCAAGCTGTATGCCAGCTGCCTGGCAGCCCACATCATGGACTGGGTGGTGACCACCGGGGCTGTCAGTTGGAGCCAGAAGGTCTTCATGTCAACAGAGGGCTGCTACAGACATAACTTCACCCTCCAGATGGCCCTGGACAATGCCCAGAGGACCAGGAAGCAGTGTGTGGTGGCATGCTTGGACATCTCTAATGCCTTCGGCTCCATGCCCCACCACCACATCTTCAGCACCCTCCGCGAGCTTGGCCTACCAGATGGTATTCATCGACCTGGTGCAAGAGCTGTACAATGGATGCACCACAACCATCAGCGCCACTGACAGAGAGACTGTGGAGATCCCCCTCTGGTTGGGGGTGAGACAGGGCTGCCCCCTGAGCCCCATCGTCTTCAACCTAGCCATGGAACTGCTCCTTCGAGCCATGGCAGGTGTTCCCGGCAGGCTCAACTTGTATGGCCAGAAGCTGAGCATCCTGGCCTATGCTGATGACCTTGTTCTCCTTGCCCCCAATGCCACCCAGCTGCAGCAGATGCTGGACGTGACATCTGAGGTGGCCAGGTGGATGGGCCTGCGGTTCAAACTCGCCAAGTGTGCCTCCCTGCACATCGATGGCAGGCAGAAAAGCCGCATCCTGGACTCCACCCTCACGATCCAGGGCCAGGCAATGAGGCACCTGCATGACAGCAAGGCCTACTACCACCTGGGGATGCCCACTCGCCACCTGGACAAGCAGACGCTGGAAGAAACCATCAACGGGATCATGCAGGACCCCCACAAGCTGGACTCATCCCTGCTGGCCCCCTGACAGAAGACAGACGTGGTGAACACCTTTCTCATCCCCCATGTTGAGTTCGTCCTGAGAGGCTTGGCAGTCCCCAAGACCCACCTCAAGAAGGCGGATGCTGAGATCTGGCAGCTGCTGAAGAAGTGGCTGCACCTGCTGCTAAGGGCCAGCAATGAGATCCTGCACATCCCCTTCCAGCAGGGAGGTGCCAATGTCCCCTGCATGGGAGACCTCTGCAACATTGCAGTGGTCACCCATGCCTTCTACCTCCTGACCTGCCTGGACCCCATGGTAAGTATTATCACTGCCAGAACCCTCAAGGAGACCACCCACAAGAGGATCGCGAGACAGCCGACCAGACGTGACTTGGCCACCTTTCTCAGTGGTTCACTGGAGGGTGAGTTCAGCAGAGGTGGTGGGGACTTTGCCTCGCTGTGGAGGTGAGTCCACAATGCCATGCACTGCCTCAGGAAGTGCATTGGCTGTGCCTGGACTTGGACCAAGGAGTGCCAGGAGCTGGGAGTCTCCCTGCAACCAGCCCCGCACGCTGACCACATCACCATGACGCCCCACACAAGGATCTTCCTGGAGTGGTTCCTGAAGGATGCTGTCCAAAACAAGTACACTGGCGACCTGAGGGCCAAGCCTGACCAGGGCAAGGTCTTCAATGTCACCTCAAAGTGGAACTCCAGCAACCACTTCGTGCCCAGCGGGAGCTTCACGCGCTTCGTGGACTGGTGCTTCCTCCACCACACCCGCCTCAATCGCCTGCCTCTGAACGGGGCCATCCACTTCGGCCACCGGGACAAGAGGTGCCAATGGTGCGGCTATGCAGTACAGACCCTCCCCCACATGCTGAGCAGGTGCAGGCCTCACACCAGAGCCTGGCAGCTCTACCACAACGCTGTCCAGGACTGCCTGGTGAGGGCCATCCCCGCCGCAGCGAGGGAGATCTCCGTGAACCGCACCATCCCAGGCTGCGAAAGCCAGATACGTCCCAACATCATAATCACAAATAAAGAGGCCAAGAAGGTCGTGATCATGGACGTAACCATCCCCTTCAAGAACTGACGCCAAGCCTTCACTGATGCTTGGGCTTGCAAGCAGAAGTACACCCTACTGGCAGACATCCTGAGGGGCCGTGGCTACGACATGATGGTTGACGCGCTTATCATGGGAACACTTGGAGCCTGGGACCCCAGCAATGAGAACCTCTTGCGTGCTTGCCGTATCTCCCGCCACTACTCCAAGCTGGAGTGCTGCCTCATGATGTCCAACACCGTTCACTGGTCTCGTGACATGTACATGGAACACATCACGGGCCAGCGCCAGTACTTCGACCCCACCAGAGGAACCACTGCCAGACCAGGCCCAGAGGGGACCGCCTGAACCCTCCCTCTCCACCAAATGGATTTTATTTCAAGACAATTCTTCAGGAATGGATGACCCAGCTCCAGCTGAAGACGACCCCCACAATAAGACTCTATATGGACTGAGACACTTTCTTCAACCTACATCCTCCACCATTGCGGACCATTGTACGAGTTTGTATGTATCTAGCTTCTTTCTCTTTCAGCGTCGCAAACTTCCCCCCTGCCCCACCCCTGGGCTTAGTTGGCTAACACTGTATTTTCTGTAACCTAGTTGTGTTCCCCTCCTCACCCCCATCCCCCTAATATTAGTCCCTCACTTGGATGATTTGCATTTCCCTACTGGCTTTGTCATCTTTTTGGATTCACAATCCTAAACATCTACTAATAAAATTCAGATTTAACTGATTTGTCTCAGACCAGTTTATGTAATATGTGTCTCAGACCCCTTGCTGGTTTAAATTAAATCAGACTGCCCCAGCATCCCAACATGCCCTGGGCTGGGCTGTCTAGTCCACAGCAAGGCTGGCCCCTCCCCTCTGCTCCCTGGCTGCAGCTCTGACAGCCTCTACAGGCATGTGCGTGGCTTGTGCTCCCCCTCCCCTCCACACTCTTTGCTGAGCAGACATTCCCCCATCCCTCAGAGACATCTCAGCATTAGCTAGCAGACCACACGCTGGCCACCTCCAAGCTGTGGCACACAGGACAAAGGCAGAATCAACAGGCAGCTGGTAATGTCCCTCTGTTTTCTTAACAGGCTGATAAACACTGAGTTAGGGGTGATAAACATTCCCTGCTGGGCTGCTCAGGAGAGGATGGAAACCCCTCCCTAATCTCCTGGGTCTGGCCTGGCCATCCCCCTATAAAAGGGGAGAGAGAGCTGTTCTAGTGCCCCCCTGGCTTCTAGCCTGAGCTACAGTAGGCATGTGCCTGCATTTCTGGGACATCTGTCTGATTTAGCCTAACCAAATTAAACTAACCTGGAAAGACTGAATCAATTCAGGCTCAGGCTTTTTGAATGTCTGTCCCTAGCCTTGCTGTGCTGTTCTTGAATGCAAAGGAGTTTTCCAAGGACAACATTTATCTTCAGACTCTGTGTGGTAGTGTGATTGCACCTGGCCCTTTTTCCTGGGCTTTATACAGTGGGCATTTTCTGGCCAGTAACAAATGAGTTTTGGAGTGCTAAGTGTTACTGATGTGATAAATTCAGCCCATAAACCCGCTGGCCCATAAACCTGTCTGGCTATCTCATCCGGCCTCCTTTATCCTACCATCTGATTCTGATAAACCTTGCATTTGAGTACATCTTTACAAGATGGGTGTGTAGTGACGAAGCTTTGTTAGCAAAACAAAAGCTGGGCAGAGATGTGATTACTCTTTAGAAATGCATTCAGGGAGCGAGAAGAGCAATTTAAGTTAAAGAACAATATCAGCACAGGATCAAATAGGTACAAAGTGATAGTGAACAAATTTAGGCTGGAAATTAGAAGGAGGTTTCTCATGATCAAAGAAGTGAAGCTTTGGAATGCTCTTCCAAAAAAAATAGTAGGGACAAGGAACCTGAATTTCTTCAAGCTGGAGCTCAGTAAGATCTGGAAGACCTAGTATGGCAAACTAGTGGTGTAGCAAAATGTGTATGTCATGCATAGATTTAAATCTGGTATCTCCATGAAGAGGCTGAAAGGAATCTTGATCTTTGTTTGGGTGTGTCTTGAAATCCCATGCTTCAGGGTTGCTGATGGTCATCTGTAGGGGTCAGGGAAAAACATTACACACCCAACCTCTTTCCCACCCTCTTCTGAAGCACTGACTGCTGCCCAGAACTAAAAGTAGCAGTGGGGTTGTATTGGTGCTTCTATTTGTATTTAGGAACCTCTCATGTGCCTGGCTCATGCACTTGAAGAAACAATTATGTAGAAGGTGGCCTTTTCTCTTGGTTACATTTCCTGACTGAGTTTATGTAACTGAAGCAGATAGATTAATGGTTTCTCAGGGACTTGAACATCATCCTTGAATAGATTGATGTTCCGAAAACATAAATAACTTGTCCAAGGTCAAAGAGGAAGTCTGGGGAAGAGAAAACTGAATCCATATCTTCTGAATTGTGGACTAGCATCTAGACCCTTAGTTCAACCCTTTTCTCTAGCACTATACCCATTTAAAAAATGGGGAAACTGAAATGGAGTATTCTGAAACAGAGCTCCAGGGTGGTTTGGGATAGACTTTTACTAAGTGAGCAGTGCTGGTCAAAGAATTGTGTCTCCCAATTTTAAAATCTTCTGCATACTCATTAGTCACCATTGGCTCAATAGAACCCATCCTAGTCTATATGCGGTTACAGGATTACCAAACCTAGGGGTTAAAAACTGTGTTGGTCTCACAGAAATCAACATATTGGCCTGAAAAAATGTAAAGAGTAATACATTCAGGTTCAGGTGTTTGGGTCTTTAGGGTTCACATATGAAAGCTCTTCTCTGCAGTCTTGAGGGCTAGAAACACAGGGCTAAATTCTTTTTGCTTATGTACCTAAATGGCTGGTGCATAGCCACATACCTGTAGGTCTTCAGCATTTACATGCAGCTCATGATGGAGCCCTGGGTGTGCAATGTGCACACACCCATTGAGCATGCTCAGTAGGGCCATGCTTTGGCCAGGGAGCTGGATGGCAAATTAGGACTGCCGAGGTAAGTCCCAAAATTGCATCCAAGCAAAAAACCATGATTAGTGGTCATTAGAGGAGTTATAGTTTAGAGATGCTCTGTAACAGGAGACTAAGGAAGTTGGGAAATGGGAGATGGTCAGTTAGAGAGCAGGTAGCTAGTAAGACAGATAGACAAAGGGTCTGCACAGGCTGCCTGCTGCTCCACAATTAATGTTTTTGATTCGTCTTCTCATTCAGGTATGCCTGTATTTGGTGACCAATGTGTTATTCTGGATCTTAGGAAGAAGCAGGAAGACTCTTTGTCCTCATTAAGCCTTTACTGTAACAGCTAACCCCTGACCCAAAATGGTTGACTGACACCTTCCTGTGGATGACTTCACTCTTTAGTTAGGGAGTTAAGCCTTACTAGTACAGTCACTACACCTCCCATGTTTTAGCTAAGTGATTGGGGCACTGGCCCAGGAAGTGGCAGACACAGACCCTTCTTCAGCTTTTCTTTTGAAGTTGGCTTTCTGCCCAGCCAAGAAAGGGAGATCTGTAATATCAAGAAGAGAGCAAGGCAGAGGGGGGATGGCTTAGTGAAGTGAGTGTTGTCCAGGATGGAAGGGGGAAAAAACTTCTCCAATGCTATTTACCCATCTTATTCAATTACTATTCAGTGTAAGGCACAGTGGGCCAGCTTCAAGAGGGGTCCTGAAAAAGGGTCTGGGTGATACCTGGGTTGTGGTCTGGTAAATAGACCACTTTGCTTGGAAGCAGGTGATACAGACTACCAAACTAAGCCTAAACCACTTGAAAACAAAACCTATGATTTTCCTGTGACCACATAAAACAAGGGTTTCCAAAACGCCAGATATCCCAGGCAGCTGAGGTAAGAAGATTGTGGGGCCAAAATAGCAAGCTTGAGAGCATGCAACACTGTCAGATAGACAGAAGCAGTCCCACTTTTGTCTATACATTGTATTAATTAATTATTAGATGCAAAATGCAGAAAAATGTGGGGGGCAGGAGTTAGACCTCAGCCTCACGTGCCCTCTCGTTCGCCGCTTCCAAGGCAGCGTCCAGCTCACTGAATTGCAACCTCCACCCTGGCTTGCTTTCTTTTTGGCCCCTTGTATCTTCCCCTTTGGCTGCCTGACTTCAACAGAAGGATGAAGGGTGCTTTTGGCGATACCAGTCTGGGGCCTGGCACTTAGAGCATTGGGTGAGGGGTAGCAAGAGCCTGGGCTAGTGCCCTACCATTGAGCAGTGGGCTAACTGGGCTCCACTCCCTTGATTTTTGTTGTGACTTACATAGGGGTTGTGAAGAGGAAGTAGGATCTGAACTGTACATAAGTGGCCCTAAATACAACTAACATGACTCAGGTTAGCTGAATAAGTACTTCTCTCCCATCTAAAGGTAGAGTTGATTTTGAGTTTTATTGTTTAAGTACCTCATAACCTGACCAGGCAGGAGCAGCAGCAGGCCAAGGAGCAGCTGCATAGCAGATTCTTTCTTTTCCTGCCTTAGAGTATGGAAATTTTTCTGTCTTACAAAATAAAACATCAAATCTTAGGATCCAGGTTTAATCAAAGAGAAAGGCTTATTCTGATTGAAACAAACAGATTCCCTTTTATACAGGAAATCATGTTTACATTTCCTGTGCAATATTTCACTGCAGGAAAGTCAGTTTCTTAGGTTTGCAGGGGGTTGCTTAGAAAACAGCATGAGAAATACTTCAGCTTTGTCTACTTGATTTTTGCATCAGGAAAAGTGAGTGCAGAATTTGGATTGAATTTTGAAGGTACTTCATTTACATTTACAACATATTCAGCTTTTCTGCTATGTGACTAATGGGGGATTGAATGGACTTAAAACAGTCGTATTCTTCTGCTATAAAGTAGGCGTCTAGAATTTGCCCCTGGTACAACTCTATGGTAAAACTTTAATGTTTACAGAGCTGTGTACAGTGTAAGGGCTTGGTCTAAAGCACATGGAAGTCCACCAGCATCTTTCCTTTTATCTGGGGAAGTTTTGGATCAGGTTTGTAATTAAGTGAAAAGCAAGCAACTAAACCCATTTGGGGCATAATGCATTTTAAGATCCTGCACAAATAAGTTCATGCACCAGCTGCATGTCAGCATTGTGCACAGTAATGTAATGATGCACCCTAGCAAAATATTTTGGTTAGTTATGAATCCTTGGTAGATGCCAGCCATAAGCTCTGACTGCCCATTTTATAAGTCAAAGTGAAATGTGCAGCATAAACTAATGCTATGTCATAAAGGACTGATCACCTGGACACTACTTGCAGTAGTTGTGAAGGTAAAGAAATCAAAGATGATGACAATATCATTCTAGTGAGTCTACAAAACTATTATAGTTTGACTGTATATTATCTGTATAAAGAGCAAGAATACCCTATGACATCAAATCTAACATTTACCATGAATCGTAACAGAAATTAAACTGTAAACATATTATCTTCAGCTCCTCCATACAGAAATAATTCAAAATCTCCATGGAGGTTAACTCATCACAAAATTAAATGTTATGTCTGGGCAGCAGCTGCTCCTCTTGCAGCTGATCACACCAGTGGCACTCCTAGAAGTGCCAGCAGTGCTTCACCCAGTGCCCCCACTCCTTGGCCAGTGCACCAGCACCCCCCCTGCCCAACACCTAAGTGGGGAGCGCTGCCTGTCAGGGGGAGCACCAATGCTCTCAGGGGGTGCACATGCACCCCCATGCACCTGCTACACATCGCCACTGGGCAGGGGTCAGGTGGGGCTCAGCTTTCCAAATATTTTTCCCCACTGCTTACGATGGGGATCTTACAGTTTTCCCCAAAATAAGCATTATACATCTAAGAAATTCTGATTTAAGATTAAATGTGAAAGGAATTAAAACATGGTGAAGGATGGAAAGGCCCTCAACTGGCTAGCTGCAAACTTTTCTTTTTTAAACCTTGCAGGTAGATGATCATTTCCACCTCTAAAAACATTCCAGTGGGGAAGTGCATCCCAACTATGTGCAGGTCACATCAATGGCTAATGCTATAATGGTCGAGGACAAATATAATAATACCAATTTGGAAAAGCACCTCTGCCTGAAGGCAGCTTTTCGAATCTGTCCACTGGTTGTTTGTTGAACATCAGACTTACTTTAGTGATTTAAAAACTGTCTGACACTACGCATTGAACAAGTTGTGAATCACTCAACTCTGTTACTTACTTGACTGAATCTCAACATGGACCGATCTCCATATAGTAGGTACGTCTACATGTTCATTAATGCACTGTAATTAAGGTGCTTTAAGTTAGTACTTGTTATTAGTACTCTGCATTAGCACAAAACACTTCTTTGTGATATTTTATGGGCACTGGACTAATCTACTGCACATTAGCAGAGTTTTAGCCAGCTGCGCTAATGCACAGTAGAATTAGTCCAATGGGTATTAAGAGTCTTGTGTAGACATGCTCACCAAGACCATCACTAACTTTTAACATGCTGTAAACTCCCAGGCATATGGCATGCTTGTTGCCCATATGGACTGTGTCCAGATGTGCAGGGGTGTGCACTTGCACAACAAATAGTAGCAGCACAAATTTGTGCCACTACTTTGTGCCTCAGTGCACACCCCTGCACATCTGCTTTGTTACAGGACACATTATTCCACTGTGGGCAAACTGTCCCTGCCCACCTCCTGGCATGCTGGAGCAGCAGGAGCACAAATGGAGCACTAGAGATGGTTTTGCTGGCAACCAGAGCATCTCATTGGAGGACCAAACCTCCGGTTGTTCTAGGGCATGCTATTTTTGTGCTCTGTACCACTTTTTTTCCTGGAGCTTTTTTTTTTGCTACCAGGAAATCCTGGGTACTGCACTTCTGGATGCAGCCATGAAGGGGAAAAGGAGCTTGGTCTCCATATGAAGGGGAACATACAATGTTGCATCCCTTTGCAATAAGTAGCACACTACCAGACCACAATAGAGGTGGTTGGATGGAGCTGTGGCTATACCTTGTGGAGGAATGCAGGTCCTTTCTGACGCAGGCGCGCAGTGGGAAGTATAAAGACCAAGCAGCAGCTGGGCTTGGTAATTTATTACAGTGACTGAAGACAAAAGTGGAAGGCTGACACTGAGCTCTCTAGAAATCTATAATCTCCTTAAAAGGGCATTTTTGAGACTAGAGGGTTTTTTTGAACGTCGAAGACAGTGATAACATTGGACATAATTGGACTTCCAATCGAAACAAACCAACTGAAACCTGAACTGAATATAAACATTAACTTAAAAAAAAATCTCACTCAAGACGCAAAACAAAGACAGACAACACTTGGAATGAAATTTTTTATTAAAAAATATACAGCACTTCACAATCCAGTTTTAAAAGACCTGCAAATATACAGCCACATTTAACAAGATTAGAATTCACAGTTTGGATGGTTAGAAACAGGGGAGAGCATTTCTTATTGGTCATTCTCTATATCCTCTGACCTAGTGATTGGTGGATCCCATTTGACCTGGTTTTAAGCCAGCATTTTCAAACATCAGTATTGAATATAGGCTCCTCATCTGCACCTCACCCTGCTGTGCTGCCTGAGGCCCCAGTCCTGCACATTCTTAGGCACATGAGTAATTTGAAGTTTGGATGTGGACAACTATGATATTGACCAAGGGAGTTTATTGTGAATACATCAAAGCTGTTGCAACCATTTTTGTCTGTCTGCTTGTGTCCCAGAGTAAATGGAAATTGAAATAGAACCAAAGCAGTTTATCCTTGAATAAAGAGGATTAAGTTTCGCTTCACTTATAACAGGACAGGAGTGGACAGATAAAAGTTACTACAGATGACCTGACAGCTCACAAGTGGTAAATGCCCCTCTACCTGGCCTTTAAAAACGTAACTGGTCGCCACTTTATGTCTTTGGTCCTACTGACATCAACAAAGACAAGTTACGTTAGTCAAGAATTTCCCGAACGTGTGTGTGACCTGCTGGTCAGTATGTCACATATGCCCCACACTGCTTACTCCACAGAAGATACAAAGTATATAGTCCATGTGCTCCAAGGAGCACACAACTATTTTTCTGCTGCACACACTCTTTCCCCATGTGTTCCAATATTAATTACAGTAGAATGGTCATAAACACATGGGGAAGGCATGAGGGAGGATTCTTTGGTTTATATTTTAAGATAAGGGAGGATTTCAATTTGGAAGAAGTCAATGGTACTGGAACATTGATGGAGTATTTCCACTCTTGGCGAGGGAGATGGGGGGGGGGTATCTGTGCGTTTTCAGTCTTGGTAGAAATGCAAATGAATGCCTCTGACTGAATACTGACCCTCTGACTTTCTAAGCTTAAAAAAAATGTAGAAGTTAATTCCAAGTTTCTTTTTCAATTGTTTTGAAATATCACATGCCCCCAGTGTTGTAAAAGATTTCTAAACATGCTCATTTTATCTTGGCATTCCCTCATTTAGGAGCAGCAATTCCTTGAGCTGGCCTTAAACTAAAGGGGATGCCCTTGGGTAATCACAGAATAGCCTTGAAAAAGCAGGTATCGAGGGTTGCATACCCTCTCCCCACACACATTTAAGAATATATAAGAGAGGGCAGAACCAGCTGCCACTCAGCTCCTTGAACTACTTTAGGGCTCTATAGTGGTATCCTCTTACACAGGCCACATGAAGCAGACATTTAAACTGTAATGGACTTCACTGAGACTCCTTGGGGAAAAAAATTAAGTATTGCTCCAGTGAGTTAAGGTGGCAGAATCTGGTTACCATCATAGATTCTAGATGCATAAAACTCCAACTGAACTCAATAGTGTTGTGAGGCATGCATTTCTGGTAGTGGGACTCTGATCCTGTTCTTGTTCATTTTCCCCATTTGTAGTATGTGAATGTGGAGACCATTACAGGGTTGGAATTGCTGAAAGCATCAGTTGAATAGTTTACAGCTTTAGTCTGGGAACAATACATTCATTTTGCTAAATCGCCTTATTTGCCCTCCAGTTCATCAGAGTCCTATTTCAATACACAGGGCACAGAACTTGGTGTTAGCAAAATGCCTTTCATCAGATGTATGGGGCTTAATGCCAAGTGCAAATAGCAAGGACATGAATGTAGAATGCCTTTAAAATTGTTCTTTTCTTTTAAAAGATAGTTACTCCATCTGTGTTCAAGTCCTGATGTAGAACGAAACATTGTTCCTCTTTTATAAGCCATCATCCTAGCCCTTCCATATTTATATTTGTGTAAGTGGAGAGAGGATATAGGCTAACAACCGTCTTGGGGAAGTGGAGTTCTCCCTGCTCTGTTGACACTTTCTTTCTCCATTCTACATCCCCCCTCTGCTGCAACCTCTCACAAAGCCTACATGCTGCTGTGGAGACAAGGTAGCATTTACTCTGAGCCTACCACCACAAATAGCTTTCTCCCATAACTAAATGGGCTACCACAAGAATGGGAGGCAGGAGAAGGGGGCAATGACATTCAATGAAGGATCTACTGCTTTATCTAGCACCACAGGCACCAGGCAAGCTCTTGTGGTATATTTTACATAGTCAGTAGAGCTGGGGTCATTCAGTATTTTCCCTAAGCCCTGTTGTTCTCTGCCCCAAGATAGTCCTGCATTCCTAACTACCATGGTCTGCCCCTGGCCTTAGAAATACTTCAAATAAAAAAACCCAAAAACAGCCAATCCCAAGAACCCTGCCTCTTTTACACTTGTGTTTTAAAGGCACCAATTCTGTTGAATTTAAAAAATAAATATTTAATTCCAAATTCTGGAATGAGACCATTAGAAAATAAGCAAAAGAATTACAAGAATGGTCTAAGGAAGCTTCTAGCTAACTAAAGTTACAAGGTTTTACATGTTTGACAGAATAAAAAGCCTGAGCATTTATAGAGTATCACGCAGTTCACATCCATCCTCAAGGTATTTGCATCAACAGTTTGCTGTAGAATAGCACAGGAAAGACAAAACAAGACAAAGGGATATATCCATCTGTCCATTTTCAAGATTGCTGGAAATACAGACTTTAAAATACCCCTTATGATTGCTATGCTGTTAGAATGCATTCTTGTCCAGGCCAAATCCTGCCACCTTCTCTCAAACAACCTCTCACCTGAAGTCACTGGAAACGAGGACTGTTTAAGGATGCAGAGTAGAGAGTTGGATGACTGACTGCAGTAAACTCCAGAAGCTCAGAATACATTGAAAAATGTATCATTTTATTTGTACACTTAGAAAGGTGTCATATAAATTTATTATACAGTCCTGTAAGTTAGTTGTTGCTAGAAGAACTGCTCCATGGAAAGGGGAAGGTATTACATTATCAACTGATCATCAGAAAAAAAAAAGTTAGAAATAACAAAAACACAGAAAAATAATAATAAAAAAAAAAAGTTAAGGAACTCTGTTTTTTTTGTTTTTTTTTTTTTTATCCCCAGGTACAAATTTTATAAATACAAAACAAATTCACAAATTACTTTGAATACTAAATAAATATCTACTTAAACTCAGACTGAATACCTCCAGCCAGCACTGGTACAGTACTTGGAAGGATATGCAAATTGTACTCATTCATGTGTAGTGTAGATAAGCTATGCTCAAAACAAGTTTTAAACATATACACAGTTTCTTCAACTGTGTTACAGTAGAAGATTTTATCTGAGTTGATAAAGCCCTCACAATACCACAGCTTCTAGAAAATCTACAGGATGAAATAAGGTCATCCAATGCAGGAAAAAAATTTCTGGAAGATATAGTCGGACACATGAATGTATTAAAAATGTACAAAACCTCTGTAAACCAGTACTGTATCCAGTACATCTATCAAAATTATTAGACACTGAATAAAACTGTAGCAAAGGTAATCTTTCCTACATTCTCCTGAGTGCTTAATATTAAATTGAGAATATAGTGCAGGCCCCACTTCAAGGTGGTTAAACAGTTGTTATTGCTTTATACAGATAGGATGACTGCATGATTTAAATGTTTCGTTTTTATGAATATAAGTTTCCCTCAAAACATCCTTTGGAAGGCAGAGGTTAGATTCGTGACTTCTTTGCAGCTGGAACAGCATGGTCTGCATTACCAGATGTCACAGGGAGTCCAAGCTTTTGAGCCTGAACATGGAAGAAAGCTTGAAGTCTAGTTCCAGCTTTTGCTTCACTTGTGTTGCGAGGGTTGTACTCAAAGCAGTTTGCGAACATGAGCTCAATATCTTCAATAAATTCCGCTGGAAAAAAAAAAAGTGCAATGAAGAAATTAGGTTAGGGTATTTTCCACAGATATTATGCTTTACACTTCTAGTTGTGGCGCACTATAGTGCGCAAGCAGAGATGGATGCCATCCAGAAAGATAATTCTAACCTAAAGAAATCTTACTAATACTAATGCTGTGAATTTAGAACATATGTAAGTGCTGAACAAGCAAGTGCTCTAGATTAACAGTTCAACAAATTAGAGGCTGTTTCTCAACAAAGATTACAGCTCAGCAGCAACAATGACAACTACCCTACATGTTTCAATGTGCCACACCTATTTCACTTTAAAAAGGTACTATCCCAAAAGCTTGAGAAGTTAAGTTTCATGACTAATCATTCCTTAGGCCCCCTACCAGATGTGCATGTAAATGGGATCTATGCATGATCCACATGTGCACTGCAGGAGGCTCAATTCCCGCAACTGCATCAGATCTCACCATGCCTCATTACTGTTGTGTAGGTAATGAGGTGTAATTCTCCCTGCACCAGCAAGTAGCAAGCTCCTGTATCTGGGAGCCACTGCAGCTGATGGGGCTGCCAGATGCAAGGATGTACCATGTACTCCCACAGCTGAGAATCTCATCAGCTCATTTGGACACCCACAACTGACAGGGCTACCAGCCACAAGGGTACATCTGGCCACAGTTAATGGTGCGATAGGAACCAGCCACAAAAAGTATCACATTTTTTTGTGGAATAACCCTATGGCTTGTTCCTTGTTTTATGATGCCATTAAATGCTTTAACATGAGACCTGATTACAACTTAATATGTGATTAACTGATTAATCGCGTCTTAAGTATGACAGGTGGAACACACCTAATACAAGTACTAGGAATAATGATTACTACATAGAAAAATATTCATAAGTTTCTTAGAATGGTTTTTCAAACCATCAGCTCTGCTTCTGTGGAGAGTATAAAATCTATTTTAAGCAACAGTTTATACATTACTTACATGCTAACTTGTATTCACATTTATTTACTTTTTCACGGATTATATTTAAGGCAATAGGTTTTTTGATGATATCATAGTAGTCTGGTACCTGCAAAAATGAAAAACAGTCCTTTTATTACAGCAAAAATACATAGAAGCTTGAATTCAACACATAAGAATCAACTGTTGAGACATGCAGAAAAAAAATCTGGTGTTTATTTAAGAGTCTTTCCTCTGTACGAGAGTGTAAAGTTTCCCAGTTAAAAACTATAATCTATGGGATTTCAGCTCTTGTTTTCTTGATCTAAATTTTGAAAATTGTTCAAAAGACAACATATAAAAAGAGCCACTGATTTACACAGAAATCTGATCCAGAAATGCATTAAAACCCTAAAAAAAAAAAACAAAAAAAAAACACCCCCTGGTTTATAAAACTTAATTCTTGTGTAGCAGCTGTTTATACTTGTCAAACTGCAAAAATGATTTACCGGTCCTCACACTTGTATTTGTCCTTGAGTATTTTATTACCTTACATGCTCCTTCATACTTAAGGAAGGCTATTTTTACTCCATTGCTACTCGCATTCCTCCATTCTGCACCTCTTTTGGTTCTCAAAATACCAGTTCTGGTAGAAAAAATTATCCATTTCTGCATGACAGGTAGAAAGTGCTGCTTACCTCCCTTTCTTCCCCCCACCCCACCCCACAAATTAAGGTAGGAAGGGGGAAGGGAAAATATACAAGTTGTCTTTGTGTCCAGGACAATCTGGATCCCAATTTTGGTTGTCCAACACAACAGACTTAAATGTAAAGTGTACATGTGTTTGTCTAAGTGGCTAAGGCTCATCATATAACACTGAGTGAAATTTGCCAGGAAGAGGCAAGGCAGGATGTGGAAAGGGAACTGGCAACGATACAGGTTGGATGGATAAAAATAAAAATCACTCATTCTTCTTGCTACCTACCACCTGCCATTTATGAGGAAATGGAAGTAAAAAATACATGTTGGTTTTCAGCCTCAAGTCTGACACACTGATCATCATCCAGTGCACCCAGGATTTGTAAATGCAGGTCAGCAGACTGTCTGCAGGAAGCAAGTAATTAAACTAAACTATTATAGCACTGTATAGAAGATTAAGTGTAATCAGCTGTGAATTCCTCCTTTGGAATCACAAGGACTATTTTCTAGTACTTAATTTGAACATATTTGCAATGGGGCTTCTAACAATTATCTTTCAAGATCCAGATTAATCAATGTTCCCACTACAAAGCTTTATTTGAGGTCAGCCAGAGCTCTCTTTTCCCCCAATTTAATTCCAGTACACCTAGGGAGTAGCCTTCCCTCTCCTACTCTATGAAAAATTCCTCTCCTGCTTTGCTATTTACTAGGAATGCACTGATAGTGACTTTGGAGGCCAATACTGATAGCCAATTTTTAAGGAGGCATATCAGCTGATACCAATCCGATGCCTGATACCAGCTGCGTGAAACTAGTAAATCTGTTACGGTGGAAAGGGAGGAAGGGAGTGGGACAGGGTCAGGCACTGTCCAGCTGAGGTGGGGCAGGGCAGGCCGGGGGACAGAGCCGCAGTTTGTGGAGGGGGGGCACACAGGAGAGAGAGTGGCTCCCACCACTGCGTGCACCCTGGGACAGCACCGGGGGGGTGCCCCCAGACCTGTGTAGGGCAGGTGGGCTGCAGCTGCAGGCTGGGGCCATGCTGGACTCTTCCTAGCAAGGGTTGAGAGACCTGGACCAGGCTGTGCTCAGGGCAGGCAGTAGAACTGGGAGGGGGAACAGACTATGACAAAATCTGGGGTGGCTGCAGCCCCCTCCCTCAGTGCTGCCACACGTTCCAAGCACAGTGCAGCCCCCCTTTCCCTCCCCCCTGGGAAGAGCACAGTCCACAGCCTGCCCCGTGCAGATCTGGGGGCATACCCCTCCTTCCCCCATGCCCTTCTGGGGTGTGTGCAGCTGCGGGAGCCGCTCCCCCTCCCTGTGCCCCCTGGATGAGCTGCAGCTCTGTCCCATACCCTGCCCCACTCTGGCTGGACAGCACCTACACCAGCCCCTGCCCCACTCCCTCCCTAACTGGATCTGCACCCCCATGCCCCTTCCCCATCCACCAGACTCATCAGCAGCATGCAGCTCTCCAAGCTGTCAGGCTGTGCTCCTTGCTGCCTGTGTGCTGTGCTCCAGCTGTATACACAGGCATTTAAAATCAGCCAAATTAAAATTGGCCACATTAGGCCAAGTTCCAATACAGTGAATTTTCTTTATATTGGTGCTGATCCAATATTGGACTGATGTATTGGTGCACATCTAGTATTTACATCCACTTCCCTTGCTAGTAACATGTCTGTTCACAGAGAACTATTTTCAATTGAACCTTCCAGCTCCCTGATGTTTGTTGTTTTTTCCTCAGATTATCAAGTCTTCATTTTATCAGTTTAAGATGGTGCCCAGAAATTAACAGAATATCCCAACTCTAGTCATAACCTGGCAAACCTATGTTCAGGGAGCAGTCATAATGTGGCTGAGGAGGCAAACAGCCCTGCCATTCACCTATATAAGCTAGCAGAGCTCGCAGGAGCACTTTTTCAAACACTGAAGTGAAGAGAAGGGAAACTCCTCCTGGAGTTCTTACTGCAAAAACAGGCCCCAGTTGAAAGAGAGCAATGGAACTGAGGATGTGTTGCTGTGCACCATCATCATTTGGATGGCTTTGATTAACACCGGAATAAGGTCATTCCTTTAGCACTTTTTTTTTTTAACCATGTCTCTGCTTTGGAAGTAGTTCACTATTTATAGGGCATTAAGAAACTACTTTAGAGGGACAGCACTCATTCAATTAACTTTCTAATAATTTGCCTTTCCTTTAAGTCGAGTACAGACTGTCAAGAACTCTGCCATTCACTCACCTTATCAACCCATCCCAGGACTTTAACCTTGGATACCAGGTATATTAAAACATGTTTAGTAAATGCACCAAGTTGGGAAATCTCAGTTTCTAACTAAGAATTAATTTATATAGCCAAAGATTTTAAAGCCAGGTTTAGCTGCATTCCTGTTACTGTTACCCACTACATCCGAATTCTGCTGTCGGTAAGTAGCATCCAAAGCATTCACACCAGTTACCTGGATTTTGGAAACCAGTTTCATGAAAGGCCAGCTGTCATCATGTCGTACTAGCTCCACAACAAGTTGTTCAAAAGCTGACAATTCATGGACTCCACTCTGACGCCCTGAACTCCTCCTGTTTAAAGCAGTCTGAGGAGAAGAATCTGAAAAGAACACAAAATTGGCTAGAAACAACACTGCTACTAATCTAGCCAAATATATATATATAAACATGAAACAAGAACCATTACAATGCAAGAGGAAGGGACAAGAGAAGGTAAAAGATCAGGCAGTCTGGTACTTCAGAGAAGGAATGGGAACTTTGTCTCTCCTCCCTTGTACACTGAGTTTCATCCCTATGTGAAATAGTATTTCTGTTGACAGTTTTAGTTTGCTCAACTGCTCAGTAAGATTGGGGTGAATTCTAAGAGGCAGGAGTTGCCAAGGGATTTTAGCTACTTAACACCAAAATTTTAAATGGAATCTCATCTGTTTTCTTTAGTCTGTGGCCAGCAAGAACAGTACAAAGCTAAAAGGAACTTTTTTTGCCGTTTACTTTGAAAACACTAGTAAACATCCATTTCCATTTGGTCAAGTATCAGATAGTAAATTGGGCATTATAAGTTGAGAGGAATACAGAAGACTTCATTTTTGAAGACCTAGTGCCAAAACAGCAGCCCCCACACAGTTCACAGTTTTGGTTCATGCCATTTTTCTTAACACTATTACAGCTTTTAGTAACCAACTCGATTAGTCAGGAGTATAGGCTTTTGCTGAAGTACAGAAGAACACTGACTCTGGACTAGATCCGTATCTTTCTTGTGATCATCTGGACTTGGGCAGAATTCAGTAACAAAGTAACAACAAACAATATAGACTGACCCTGCTTCAGAGGCTTCGTGGTTGCTTCAAAGGCTTCATGGTTCAGATGCCGATTAAAACAGATGCCTCAATTTTGTCCCTAAACTAGTGATTCTCAACCAGGGTGCCACAGCACTGAGGTACACCTTGCAATCCTTTCAAGAGTACCACAGGGTGCCAAGCAACATTGGCATGGTGGTGTGCAAACAAGATTCACAAGATAAACCCAAAGATTTTAAATAAAAAGCCTACTGCGGGTCAATGTTTTTAACACTATGGATTCTTAAGTTCTTTGCAACGGAAGAATTGCTGCTGTTATTTTCTCTGTAGTCCAAAAAACAAGGGTAAACTACGACGTTACAATTTCTAAGGGGTGCCTTTAGTTTAACAATGGTGCCTCGAGTCTAAAAAGGTTAACAACTGCCTTAGACTTTTAAACTTGAGGCCATGCCTATACTACTACTTTCCTTCCCCGAATCAGCCGCCGAGGAAATAAGCTTCACCCACTTGCAAATGTCTGATGTGCCCTTTTAAGAGCAATTACAGAGTGTACATGGCTTGGGAGCCACCCTCAATCTTCCTGCCAGGCCATATTTAGGCTCACTCTCCCTTCCCTCACTCTCTCTAGCTGAGTGAGGCTTGAAGAGTGAAGAAGAGGGGGGCACTCCCAAGCTCTTCATAACAGCTAATTGCAGATATTGAATGTGTCCCACTAGTAGTGAATAGGTGGGACTTTTTTCGTGCAGAGAACATTTGCTAGGAAACAGCTGTGGGGGCCAGGCCCAGACTAAGGCTTCCGCAGGTTTGGAAGCAATCCAGATGGAATACCAAGACACCCAGCATGCCTGAACATCACTGCAATGCAGGTTAGAGCTTGCAGGGAGCCAATATATTACTTGTCTGCAGAGCACACCTACTGCCCACCTGAGACCACAAAAGTGTTCTGTGCGAAGTGCTGTACTCTCAATGACCAGACATTACTTTTGAACACAGCAGTTCCCACCAGGGAACTATGTATGCTACAGTTTCCACCAGGACTTTTTACATGAGACAGGAATTGGTTAAACATACCACATAAACAAAAAAATAACCCTGCCAGCAAGGACTGAAACCTAGGTCCCAAGTCCCTTGCAGCAATTGAACCACCTGGCTAAAGTGCCAGGCTCCATTTTGGTGGTTCTTCTCTGGCCCATGAACCTTACATTCTTGGGTTGCCCAGCTTCAGCAGAAGGGATGAAAGGTGTCTCCCCCTGATGTCTCTATTGCCCAAGGGTTGGAGCATTGTCCTAGGATGTGGGAGATGCGAGTTAGAACCCTTCAGGTTGAAGTGAACCTAAATCCCACATCTTCCACTTCCTGGGTAAGTGCTCTCATCACAGAACTGTTGCATCAAAGCTGGACATCTCCACCACCAGCCATGTTTGAGACTAAAAATCACCCCAGGCACCATGTGATACAATGAAGCACCATGTGATACAATGAAGCCAGTACTGGTAGTGATGCGTGTTAGTGACCTGGTTGATTAGGCATCTCCCTTCTGGGCACTCTGAACCCCAAGATGGAACAACTTGCTGTGCAGTCTTAAGACATGTGTCTAAGTTCTTAGGAGGGGCAGCAGTTCAGTACACTTTGCAAAAATCTTCCACTGGTTGGCTCTAGATGCCTCTCTCCTGAGCACCCAGGTGCTCTGGATCACCCTTCAGAAGCAGCTACCCTTATCTGTGGACTGTAAGAGAATCTAGTTACTTAACCCTGCCTATTCAGAGGGACATATCAGAGCAAGGTACCTAGTTTTTTTGTTTTGTTTTTTTTGTTTTTAAGAGGAGCTGCTGTGCACAACTGGAGCACCAAAAGACAATGGTTTGGATCTAACTCTTTGTACATAAATCTCTTTTAAAATAGAGGAAAGAAAGGAGGGCAGAGGAGTTGAGCAAGGTCAGTGTAGAAAGATACCTTTTAAAAACAATATAGAAAGGGGGTTTTTTTTCTGTTAGCAGGATGGAAGGCGAGCGGGGGAAGACGGGAAGCCAGGAGCTGATATACTGCTCTCCTGTAATCCCAAACTCCATCATACAAATACAATTAAGTCTAGTTTTACCCTATTTGCTGACCAGCACTAGCAACATAAGCAAAGCAGAGTGACCCCCTAATTACAAGTGTTGTAAAGAGCACAGATTGGGACAAAAACATTAAATTTTTTGGTGCCATACTTCAACCAAGCTCTGCAAGTTATCCAGTTGTGCAGTCACATTATTTAGATACTGGCTTTTCAAAAGTATCCCCCTCCATGACTATTTTGGAATGTTAGCCAACAGTTCACGAGACATCATTTTCAGGTTGAATATCACTTTGTTTTAACTCATTCTGAACTTCACTGCCTCACTTACTTCTCTGTCCTCCACCATTTACTTGATAGTTACTGTTGAGACTGTGCTTCAACACTTGCCTTCGGCAGTTGCACAGAATACAGGTTCAGTCTAGCTCCACTTCCAAATCTGCTGTTTGATAGCTGGCACCCCCTCCACATATTAAGATCACTTGTAACTTGAATCTGTCAGGTTACTTTAAAATAGCCATTAATGCTTTGGTACTTTGAAGGGCCAACAGGTTAATTAAAAATGGAAATATCTTGCAGATTATAAATTTTTCATATTATCATTTACACTTTAACCCATTGTGTCCCCTGCCCCATCATCAATGTATTTAAGTAAGTAATGTATCTAGCATCCTTGATGAAAGAGCTTTTCTAACCTGTAGACTGCCGTTTCCGGCCTCTTCTCTTAGGTTCGCTATCCTGAAGAGAGAGTTTTGGTGCAGAAACCGGAGATTTCTGGACGCGTGCATTTGAGTCTGTGCTTTCAACAACTCTAAACCCAAAGGAACCGGAAGGACTATTTTCTGGTGTATTATCAGCTGTCTTCCGTCCTCTACGTCGTCTTCGAGGACCAAGTAATTCCACAAATACATCTGCTTGTAAAGCTCCTTGACTCTGACGAGTAGTGCGGCTGTTAAGTCTTAATGAAGGCTTCATTACTGATGGAGGAGCAGACTTTACTTTTCTTAGCCCCCTTCTTCTAGTTCTGGAGGAAGATGCAGTTTGTTTAGGTGTATTTTGCTGACTCCGGGAAGCATATCTTCCAGTAGCCTGGCGCTGGCTACACCGACTTGAGAAGGGGTTGTTGAGTTTGGCTGCCCTCATTTTTAATGGAAACTTGACTTGTGGCCTTCTTTGTTTAGACAGGCTGCACAAATGTAAATAAATAGCAGCATTACACATTTAACTATTCCAAATCATCACAAACATCAACTCCCTCCTTTCTTCAAGGCTTTTAATTCAGTATCTTTTTAAAAACATTTACATATTGCTCAGAGTTCTCAGAGTCACAAGTTTTATGCAGCAGGTACTAGAGATAGATTCGAAACACCGGAAAACTTAATAGCAACAGCAAGGTATTAGAAATTTATTATGACAGGACACCTAGTGTTGAGTCTTTAAATTTGTTTCTTGGGTCAACAGTGGTTTGCTAGTATTGTACAGGAATTGCCTGCCCAACAGACTAACTGCAGTGATGACAGGCTCTTAAGGAAGTCTTGTTCAGTCTTTAGGGCTAAAACACAAAAGGTGCTTATGCCCTCAGAAGGGAAGAGTGAAGACTGAGACGGGTGATCCAATGGACCACAGCATTTGCCAGTGACAGATAGTCTTATGGCGATATAAAAATTCTCTCAGACTACTGAACTCAAACTTTCAGAAGTAACAGGAGACTTCCCCTATGCTCAATACAAGTGACTGAGGAAGGAAGGAAGGAATTGTGCTAAAGACAACTTTCAACTTGGGAATATGTTCTTAACTTGTATGTCAAAGTCTCCCAAAGTTTCCATCCTGATTTACTAGACTCTAAGGAAACAAAAAAAAGTTTAGTGCATCACTCCTAGAACCCTTCTGATGCGACTTAAAGAAAGTTTTGGTTTCTTTACTGTTTGTATTCATCATACACATTGAGCTCCAAAAAAACCTCATAGGAATACTCTAGATTTGATCCACAGACTTAATTTTTGGGCTCCACAATTCACAAAGGATGTGGAGAAGCTTGAGAGAGTGCAGAGGAGAGTCATGCACATGATCAGAGGTCAGGAAAACAAACCTTATGGCGACAGGCTGAGCGCCATAGAAAAGCGCAGGCTCAGGGGTGATCTGGTGGCCACTTACAAACGTATCAGGGTGCTCACCAGGATCTGGGGGAACGTCTGTTCACCAGAGCACCCCAAGGGATGACAAGGTCGAATGGTCACAAACTCCTCCATGACCATTTCAGACTGGACATAAGGAAGAACTTCTTTACTGTCCGAGCCCCCAAGGTTTGGGATAGACTGCCGCCGGAGGTGGTTCAAGCGCTACCTTGAAGGCGTTTAAGAGACACTTCGGTATTTGTCTTGCTGGGATCCTATGATCACTGCTGACTTCCTGCCCCTAGGGCAGGGGGCTGGACTCTATGATCTTCCAAGCTCCCTTCCAGCCCTAGCGTCTATGAATTTGAAGTCCATGACCTAACTGGGAATTCACATTCAGAACAGCACCTCTCCAGAGTACCCAATTTATCCCTGCAACTTTAGGCATGGAAAGGCATCCAATGAGCAGTGACCTCTGGTGGTGGTCTACCACTTGCACATTTGTTAGAGAGGGATTATCATCCGTAAGCGCACAAATATCCATTCTTAACACCAATAAACATTCAAAAACAAACAAACAAAAAAAACAGCGAAGGCTAAAGTCACCATCACCCTAACTATCTATAATGCTTTCAGACTACAAACAAAGAGACAGACTAAAGGTACATTTAAGAATTGAGAACATTTAGTCATCTAAGGACAGCTGGTTCTCAGAAAAAACATTTCTACAGCTCCTGACCTACCTTATTTCTTCTTCTTCTTGAGATTCGTCATCATCATCATCTTCTTGCTCTTCCTCATAATCCTCGTCTTCACTCTGTCCCACTTCCTCATAGCTTGCCTCTTCTTCCTCTTTGTCAAACTGTTCTGCAGCATCTTCATCACTTTCCACAGACAGTCTCTGTCTTGAGGAGAGGCGTCTAGAGCGCTGTTTCGGTCGGCATTCTGGACAAAACCAGTCTGCTTCAGGAATGGCCTGGTAAACAAAAATGCATTAGTGAAATGCCTCCCATGTTAAACCTTACTTGAATTATGGATTTTCAAAAGCATTTTTTCTCCCAGTACCTTAAGCTTGGGCCTGATACAGTAGGTATGATAACCTCGGTCACAGCCATCACATAGCACCATGCTTTCTGCATCACCCTTTTTTCGGCACATCTTACAGCGAGCATTTAGGATGGATTTAGACCAGATGACGCTCCGATCCAGTGTAGAGAGATGCAGGAACACTTGGGACAGGCTGGTAGAAGAAAGAAGAGATTCCCTCCAGCGATCCAGAACTGTTTTATATGAACGCCCACCATCACTGGCATCTTGCATTAAAAGGAGAGGACAAAAAAAATTAAAAAAAAAAAATAGAAAAGCAATATCACATTACTTAAAATGAACATCCATGTTTATTTTAGAGTGTGAGGCTTCTAGGATTTTAACCTCATATGCAAAAGGTAATTTTTTAAAATTTCTGTCTTAAATAGTAAAAAAAAAAGCAACCTATTACTCCTTTTCTTTTCCATTCAGTGCCACAGATTTCCTGGCTTCCATCCTTGTACAAATTTTGAAGCAAGCCAATGAACCACAACTTTTACTTGTATATTTCAGTCTTTAATACCAAACTGATGTCATGCAGAGTTTGCATATCTGTGTCAAGTGTCTTGCTTCAGTATCAGATTTGAAACCCAACCTGTTGTTAAATCAGAAGTGTAAATGAACCCTGTAGTCTTCATTTCATTAGTGTCTTAACTAAAAAATTCCCAACCACCTCTCCCTCAGATATCCACATTTGCAGAGGTCAAAGAGGAAGTAAATTGACAGCAATGATTTATTAATTGCAGTATTATAATATTCTCTCAATTAAAAAAAAAAGAATCAACCACACACCCTAGACTTAAAAGGAAAAAAAAAGTAGTCATTCTAAATTGCATGATCCTGTGCTGCAGGGATCCTAGAATCAAACAAGTGAGAAGAACCCACTACGGACACATTACATAACGTATCTCCAGTCCCTCGCACAGACTTGCAGAGAGGACTTCTGTGAAGGCCCCACGTAGTGTAAACTACATGGACTTGAAATAAGTGTAGAGTGGCTCAAGAGAATCACACCCCAGGCAGCTGCCTCTTTACCAATGCATACAGAAGGTAAGGGCAGTACTGTGGCCCAGTGCTCTCCAAATGTCCGACAAATTTATGCCAGCTATAATGCTGGTAACTGAAGAGTGTTCTAACAAAGTATCAGATGTTAAAACAGACAAATTTCTTTTTCCATAAAAAAGAATGAGGCATGATGAGACCGGGATGGCAGCAGGCCTTTAGAATGACTGTCAGCATTGAAGTATAACAGCCTCCTGTTAACATGACTAGCATTGCTACTGCTAAACAAGCAGAAAGTTTTTGCATGAATAGAAAAAGCAAGCTATTGCCCATACAAGCAGAGAAAGTCAATACAGTAACTCTCTCTCTCTTTTTTTTTTAAAAGAAAGAAAACCTAAAGTGATATTCTTGCTCCATTTAGCATGGGGCTAATTAGCAAAAGACACTTCCTGTTTTACCAGCCGTGTGGTAAGTGCAGAAATAGAATACGTACAATCCTGCTGTTAACATACACGTTTCTTCCTTGTGATAGGAAGACAGAAATCCCAGATTCTATCCTCACATTTAATTGGCTATACAGAAGATAAATGCTTCCCATCCAACACTTGTCTTCTGTCCCAGGACCTAGTAGACCCCTCCTCCTACTACAGATATTTATATTACACTAGCAGGTACCAGAGGCACACCATGGCAGCA
>NW_017728947.1:70975779-71036664 GCF_001723895.1 Crocodylus porosus
AGAAAAAACATTTCTACAGCTCCTGACCTACCTTATTTCTTCTTCTTCTTGAGATTCGTCATCATCATCATCTTCTTGCTCTTCCTCATAATCCTCGTCTTCACTCTGTCCCACTTCCTCATAGCTTGCCTCTTCTTCCTCTTTGTCAAACTGTTCTGCAGCATCTTCATCACTTTCCACAGACAGTCTCTGTCTTGAGGAGAGGCGTCTAGAGCGCTGTTTCGGTCGGCATTCTGGACAAAACCAGTCTGCTTCAGGAATGGCCTGGTAAACAAAAATGCATTAGTGAAATGCCTCCCATGTTAAACCTTACTTGAATTATGGATTTTCAAAAGCATTTTTTCTCCCAGTACCTTAAGCTTGGGCCTGATACAGTAGGTATGATAACCTCGGTCACAGCCATCACATAGCACCATGCTTTCTGCATCACCCTTTTTTCGGCACATCTTACAGCGAGCATTTAGGATGGATTTAGACCAGATGACGCTCCGATCCAGTGTAGAGAGATGCAGGAACACTTGGGACAGGCTGGTAGAAGAAAGAAGAGATTCCCTCCAGCGATCCAGAACTGTTTTATATGAACGCCCACCATCACTGGCATCTTGCATTAAAAGGAGAGGACAAAAAAAATTAAAAAAAAAAAATAGAAAAGCAATATCACATTACTTAAAATGAACATCCATGTTTATTTTAGAGTGTGAGGCTTCTAGGATTTTAACCTCATATGCAAAAGGTAATTTTTTAAAATTTCTGTCTTAAATAGTAAAAAAAAAAGCAACCTATTACTCCTTTTCTTTTCCATTCAGTGCCACAGATTTCCTGGCTTCCATCCTTGTACAAATTTTGAAGCAAGCCAATGAACCACAACTTTTACTTGTATATTTCAGTCTTTAATACCAAACTGATGTCATGCAGAGTTTGCATATCTGTGTCAAGTGTCTTGCTTCAGTATCAGATTTGAAACCCAACCTGTTGTTAAATCAGAAGTGTAAATGAACCCTGTAGTCTTCATTTCATTAGTGTCTTAACTAAAAAATTCCCAACCACCTCTCCCTCAGATATCCACATTTGCAGAGGTCAAAGAGGAAGTAAATTGACAGCAATGATTTATTAATTGCAGTATTATAATATTCTCTCAATTAAAAAAAAAAGAATCAACCACACACCCTAGACTTAAAAGGAAAAAAAAAGTAGTCATTCTAAATTGCATGATCCTGTGCTGCAGGGATCCTAGAATCAAACAAGTGAGAAGAACCCACTACGGACACATTACATAACGTATCTCCAGTCCCTCGCACAGACTTGCAGAGAGGACTTCTGTGAAGGCCCCACGTAGTGTAAACTACATGGACTTGAAATAAGTGTAGAGTGGCTCAAGAGAATCACACCCCAGGCAGCTGCCTCTTTACCAATGCATACAGAAGGTAAGGGCAGTACTGTGGCCCAGTGCTCTCCAAATGTCCGACAAATTTATGCCAGCTATAATGCTGGTAACTGAAGAGTGTTCTAACAAAGTATCAGATGTTAAAACAGACAAATTTCTTTTTCCATAAAAAAGAATGAGGCATGATGAGACCGGGATGGCAGCAGGCCTTTAGAATGACTGTCAGCATTGAAGTATAACAGCCTCCTGTTAACATGACTAGCATTGCTACTGCTAAACAAGCAGAAAGTTTTTGCATGAATAGAAAAAGCAAGCTATTGCCCATACAAGCAGAGAAAGTCAATACAGTAACTCTCTCTCTCTTTTTTTTTAAAAGAAAGAAAACCTAAAGTGATATTCTTACTCCATTTAGCATGGGGCTAATTAGCAAAAGACACTTCCTGTTTTACCAGCCGTGTGGTAAGTGCAGAAATAGAATACGTACAATCCTGCTGTTAACATACACGTTTCTTCCTTGTGATAGGAAGACAGAAATCCCAGATTCTATCCTCACATTTAATTGGCTATACAGAAGATAAATGCTTCCCATCCAACACTTGTCTTCTGTCCCAGGACCTAGTAGACCCCTCCTCCTACTACAGATATTTATATTACACTAGCAGGTACCAGAGGCACACCATGGCAGCAATAGTAAGAAGAGGAGTTGGGGGGGGAACCACACACAAGCAAGGGGCATGTATGGATATTTAAACATTACTGGGCTGCATAGACAGACCCAGAATTGCTCATTACACTGCAAAGAGGGGTAGAGCTTGGGATAGAGAAAGTGGGGGACAAGGTCTTGAGCTTTTCATATATACAAAAAAAGACCCAAGCTGTTGTAAGCCATCTCCATACTTATTACTTCATATCCAATAAAGAAGGCTAGATTAGTGATTAAGATACTATACTGGGACTAGGGATATCTTGCCACAGATTTCTTTTATGACCTTGGGCAAATCCTTTTAATAGGGAGCTGAAGTTTTATAATGTCTACTTTTTACTTCCACTCTGTCTCTTCACTTCATTGGAAGAGCTGGTGAGAAGGGAAAATGGTTTCTTCTTATTTGCCTGTACAATGCCCAATTCAATGGGACCCTTTAGTCTCAGTTCACATCTGTAGGTATTATTACAATACATATGAACTTGTTTGAGAAGGACATGGCTTAAGTCAACTAAATTAGTTCATAACTGTATAGAAACAAGCTTTTCTTCCATAACCTTATGTAGATTTCTGCATCAAAATGCAACATTTCTTTCTTTTTTACTTCAGCTTGCAAGTTTTTGTTGTTGTTGGGTTTTTTTTTTAAGTGCACAGTAAGGATGTTTTTCTTCATCTGGCTTATAGGGTAGGAAGACTATACACTGGGTTAACTATATAAATATCAAAAAAAAGTAACAAAATACTGTAATAGTCTAACTCTTAAAAAATAGAGCAAATGTTGTTAAATGTTACCATCTTTCTGACTAGACTGGTCTTCCTCTCTCTTCCTCTTTTTATCCCCCCTTTGGTTCCTTTTATTATCTTCTGCATCACCTAATGTTAAATTTGCAAAGTTATTTCAAACATCTTTTCATGGTTCATTGGAATATTCACCAGCATGTCCAACACATGTATGTTTGCTGTAGAGGTCCAACAAGAGGAGGCTTTTTCCCCCAAATGTGAAGGGGAGGGGAGAATAGCAATGTGAGTGGGAAACTGACACCCTGGATTCAGTCCAACTCCTACTGCAAATAAAGGTAAAACTGATCTATGTCTGTTTTTGTCCAGTACAGCTGATTATAGAAACAGCTCACTGACTTAAGCTTTGTCCAACCTGCCCTCGTAACACACAGCCCTGGTGAGAGCACATTTCCCAGTTACGGAGCCATCTATTAACATCCTTGCCATGAGAAGTGCAGCCTCCTGGGGAATAATGTTCCTCTGTCACAATGTTACATTCACCATAAGGGGAAGTCTGTCAGAGCAGGAGACTGCTGTCTTGGGGCTCCTCCATAACCTGGATGAATTCTCCCCAGAAAACTTGATTTCCACTCCAAATACAAGGTACATTTTTGTGATCTTGCCTTCTCCAGCAGGGAGATAGCAGGCTATACTTTTAAAAAAAACCCAGAAACCAAACACCACCCACCCCAATAGTGCACTAAACAACCCCCTACATTATACAACTCTGTCCCTGTGGAGAGGCTGAGGGCTAAAACAAACCACACATGACAGAGGTAAATTACATCTCAGGATTACTGGAAGGCAGATAGATAAAATGGCAATGAGAGTCGAGTAAGAAATGGAACAGGGCATAAAACATGGACAAAGAGGAAAAACTCCAGGAGTTTCTCTTCCTAGAACCAACAAGACAGGAGTGGGTACAGAAGAAACAAAGTTACAGCAAGTGCTGTTTACAGGGTTAAAGGACAGCAAAGACTCCCAATGCTTGAATACAAGCCATCACCGTCCCCCATCCCCCCCCCCCACACACACAGAGGAAGGAAAACAGTGAAGTAAAAGCAAACCTTCTACCTAAAAGATCTAGACCAGGGACTGGAAGCCTAGAGCCCCTAGGTCAGATCCAGTCTACAAAAGCTTGAGCCTCAGCAGGGTTCAGTGGCGGGGTTTTTATTCCTGCTGTATGTAGCACAGCCGAATGGCTGGGCAGCAAGGAGCTTTCTTGCACCCAGGTGATAACAAGCAGCAGTGACAAGGATAAGCAGTGCCAGCTGGATCCTAGCACTGGCCTGCCTAGGACCTGAAGTGAGCCATTCTGACCCACTGCCACAAAACATTGTTGACTGCTGGTCTAGACCAATAATCATGATATAGGGGAAAAACAAAAACACTTAAGATGCCAGAGGTTACAATACAACCCAATGGCTTAGAAGTACTGGACTGCAACTCGGGTCTCCTGAGTCAGTCTCTACTCTACCGCTGTCCTGTTGGGTGACCTTGGCTCTGTATCTGGGTTTCCCCATCTGCAAAGTAATGCAGATAATGATGCTTACACCTCTTCCATAAAGTGCTTTGAGATCTGATGAAAAGCTTCAGAGTGCCTATTTTTAAAATGTCTGCTTCTCTAGTACAGAGTCACCCTAGACCTTCCAAAGTTGATAAAGTAAAAACATTTTTCAGATGTTTCAGTATATTATTTTTGAAAGCCCAACTATTTACTGCCAGAACCACCTTTGTCTAGTACTGAAATTTTTCCCAAGATTTTATGATTGTGCTAGTTTTAGCCACACTGAATTCAACCTAAGAAAAGACACACTGATCACCATATACCAGCCAATACTAAGAAAAGACACACTGATCACCATATACCAGCCAATACGTAATGTGCTCTTACTCCAAACACATTTGCTGTTTAATTTACCTATCAAACATTGCTGTTTAGCTACTGATCTTTCAAATATGACCAGTATTCTCAAAAGGTGATGTGTCTTGTGTTTCCTACAGCCCCTTTGCAGTCTGGTACTGTCAGTCTCTCCCTGCAGCTCCATATCTGTACGCCCTCATATCCAGTCTTCCCAGAAGCATTGGTTAGATTCTTTTTGCAGCCTGGTGCGCACGCAGGACACAAAAGAACAGTCGAGCTTCTGGTATTGACTGCTGTGCTAGTTTCCTTCATCTACTACTGTGCACCTGGGAGGCTCCAAGAGGTAAAACTCGCTAGTGACTCTAGTCTAGTTAATCTCCCTGCAATTTCTTCAGTATTCAAAAAGCACAACAGAAAGGAGGTGCAGCAAGCCAGGAATGAAGCCAAGGCTAAAACGTGTTTTCAAATGTGGTTCCATTTTTCTAAATGGGAATAAAGTCTAAGAAAAAAGAAACCAACCAGGAAAAAGAAACAGAAAGAAATGAAAGTAAAAAAAGTGAAGAGATTTTACAATTGTTTTAAAAGAGCATAACAGTATTTCTCCCCAGTATTACAAACAGTGGTAGTCCATATGTATGGGGTTCCTGCAATTCAGTATCAGCTTTTGAACCAGAGTTAATTAAGTCTGCTTAAAAAAAATAAAAAAAATAATGGTTTTCAGGTTTAATTGACAATATTAAGTATAGAAACAGGGGAGTCTTTTCTACAGAACAGGTCTATCATCAGTTCCAGTTGAATTCAAGAGTAAAAAAAGTGTTTATTAGACACAAAAGTAATGTGGCCTAGGTATATCACTCCTTATGAGCGAGTTGCATCTTATAGTTGAAGTCAAATTTTGCCCTGAAATACTGAAAGGCACCTCCCATGGATGACAGAAGAGTATTCAAAGTTTTATCATCATAAAACTCCAGTAAGTAGCAGAAATGTCATGCTCATTAAGGTTTTCTAACAGTACTAATAATTTGGGGGTGGGCAGGGGAGGAGAGAAATATTGGGGAAGTCATACTAGCTCACTGATTCATGCCCAACACAAAGGAAAGTTAGAACAGCAACCTTCAGTGATACATAGAAACACTGCTGCAATGTGACCTTAGGTCAGGAGCAGGCAATTATTTCGGGCGGAGGGCAGCTTACCCAGTTTTGGCAAGCTGTTGAGGGCCGCATGGGTAGCCCTGACCCTTGACAGGTGCCCCGTCCCCTGGTCACCATCTTGGGACCAAATGTCCCAGGGCCAGCACTGGTGGGGCCCAAAGTAGGGCATAGGCTGGCAGGGGTCTGTGGAGCCGGGCTGGGCTGAACTAGCAAGGAGAGGGGGGAGCTGGCTCAGCTCCATGGAGCTCCTGTTGGCTGGAACCCCACGCTCCTGCCACTCTGCTCTGGGCCCCGCCAGCACTGGCCCCAGGACACCAGTGCAGGCCCTATGCTCCTGCTGGCTCCCCACCCACTCACACCCAGTGCACCCCAGCTCCGCAGTACAGACAGGGGGCTGGGGCTGTGCACTGCCCCCCGCTTGCCAGTAGGGAAGCAGCTAGTGCTGAGCACAGGGAAGAAGCGGCCCCTCACCCGCCCTATAGCCAATGCTTCCTGCTGCAGGCACTCACAGTCCACACTGGGCAGTGTTTGCCACTGCTGCCTCTGGGCTGTCCAGTGCACGAACTCTGGATGGGCAGCACCAGCAGCCAACATTGCCCAGCGTGGCAAGATGCAGCTGCTGCCATTGCGCATAGCCCAGAGCCAGCAGGGCCCAGGCTGGCAGCAGGGCTGGGTTACAAGCTGGTGCTGAGCGCAGGGAAAAGCAGCCCCTCGCCCACCCCATGGCCAGTGCCCTGCACTGTGGCCGCTTGTAGCCCATGTGGGGCTGCCCGTGCCTACTCTGGACAGCCCCACGCAGGCTGTGAGCAGCTGCAGCAGGGAGTGCTGGCCATGGGGCAGTGGAGGGGCCACTTTCCTTCATGCCAGGAAGGAGCCTGGGAAAAGCTGAGCGCAAGGGGTGGGGGGGGTGAAGCAGCCCTTCCCCTGCCCATGACCTGTGCTCCCTGCTGCAGTCGCTTGCAGCCCACACGGGGCTGTCCCAAGCAGGCACAGGCAGCCCCACATGGGCAGTGAGCAGCTGCAATGTGTGGAGCTGGGCACAAGATGGGCAAGGGGCTGCTTTTCTCCCCCCTCTGTACTCAGCTTTTCCCCGGGCTCCCTCCCTGCCCAGGGTCATCTCACCCCCTTCCCCCTTACTTGAGGTTCCAGCACAGAGCAGCCATGTGGTCTCAGGCCAGAAGCAGGGCAGCCTGGGGCTTCTGGCTTGGAGGGCAGCGCTGGGCAGGCCCTGCTGTTCTGGGAGCCTGCCGGGCTTCCCCTGGGTCCTATTGCCCTTGGTTCCCATCATTTGACAGGAACCAAGGGCAGATAAATATTAATTTTCTAAATTTTTAGGGGCCCTGTGGGCCAGATGTGGCCTACAGGCCATATATTACCCACTCTTGCCTTAGTGAAGGCAAGTCTTAGCAAAAATCAGAGCCTCAAAAAGTACTGAACATAAAATGGTTTATGCATTAATTTCAGTCTCTACCTATCATCATTCATGTACCTATATCTGAAAAATGTATATTATGCTTTTGTAGTAGTAAATCTGGGCAAGGACCAAGACATGAACAAGTGAATTTTATTGCAGATCTTCTATAAGTTGGCGAACCTAACATATTACAAACAAAACCCACATATTTTTGCAAACAAACCTACCCAGAAAAAATAAAACCAAAACACTACCTTAAGACAAAAAAGCTGCTTGAGGGTACAGGTTTAAAAGGAATATAAGGAAAATCCAAACAACTAAGCTTCAGTTTTGTCACCACTTCAAAATGCATTCAAGGAACCATTTCTGTTGAATTGTCAAGTGACTCAAGGGGCCACTGCCCTGGTGGAAAAAAAAGTGTGGGTGCTTGAGGAAATGTGGAAAGGGTAGAGGGTAGAAAAACTTTTAGGGACACTAGTTAATCAAGTGATCAGTCTAGAACAGTGTGTCTCAGCCAGTGGGACAGAAGTGGTGGGCTTGCTGCCGGCACTTCTGGGTTTGCTCAATCAACCGGCCACCTGGGGACCCCCTCCCCGCACTTATCATAGTGAGACCAGGGGTTTTGAGACCAATGGTTGGTGGGGCGCAAGGTGGAAAAAAGTTGAGAATCGCTGGTCTAGAAGACTTACTTGTGCAGTTCTTTAAACTTCTAGTTCAGCCGCTGGGTCATCTTTGTCTTATACTAAACTGTAAGGTCTTTAGAAATGGGACTGCTTTTGGTCTTGCTTTTGTACAGTGCCCACTCAAGTGGGTTCTGATGCATTACTAACTCCTATGTATTTATACACATACTTCTCCACGAACACATTGGCGATCCACCACTTCAGAGATTATAATCATTAGAATCATATAAATCCATTAGAACTGGTGAGAACTGGAACCAGGGAAAGTTAAATGATCTATAAAATAGTCTCTCAAATGTATATATGAGCCACAAATAGAGTAAGCCCTAAAAGATGGAGCCACTAGTGTTTTGCTGAAGACCAGCTTCTCAACTATAAAGCACAAGAACTGCACAACTAAGTCTTCTAGACTAAATCGCCTGATTAATTAGAACCCCTAAATTTTTTAGGAAATAAACACCCTAAAGACCAAGTTAGGCTTCTTCCACTTACTTGCAGATATGTTAGTCCTTTGTCTAGCCTATGACAAACTGAATTAAACAGCACATACTGCTCGAGATTTAAACCAAATTGCCCTAACTGTGTTCTACTCTTCATTTTACAACCCTTTTGGTCAGTTCCTGACCAACTATGCAACAGAAGTCATGCAACTCAAGAGCAGAAGATAGATGATAAGTAGTACATTTGACTATTCCTCGTGGTCTACAGATTCACAGCAATAACAAATCCTGGGGAAAGAGGAAGGATGTTAAACATTTGTTCTTTTGTCCTAGTAATCCTATACCAGCTGTCCACAAAAGGGAAGAACAATTTTGCTACTCTTCAAAAATCTAAGAGATTTAAAAAGGCATTCAGGTTTGATACTGGAAACTTACCGAGTGGTGCTTTGAGAAACCTACGCTCAATGCCTTGCTCTATTTGAAGCAGTGCAGATGCTAAGCAATGGACCACATTATTAACAGGCTGGGGAGTGCTTGTATTTGTTGATGCAGTGCTTTGAGCTTCAGCTTTTAGTCCTGTAAATCTAAAGTTAAAACAAGGTTAAGCACAATTTATGGCTTCTTTGAGAAAAGTTAAATAAATGAAATTCTCTATAATAATTATAGCTTTATTTGCATGCATACAAGTTATAGCAAAAGCCCATCCAACATACCACAGAAATGGAGTTTTAGCAGGTTATATGGAGCTAAATTCCTTCATATAAAACATTACTCCAGATAGGCATGTCTGGCAGAATAAGTTTGGCATTAGGACTTTCACCGATTTTGATTTAAGTGCAATTTTTCACCAGTCTCGCATCACTGAAAAAACAGTCTAGTGTTACCTGTAAAACTTCTTTAAGAGATTTTTTAATGATGTACTAGCTGTTAAAAGAATGCATAACCCTTCAGAAAGGGTGATAGTCTAGATTTTACACAGATAAAACAGCCCCCTTTAATGGTCAGCTATGCCACTGTAAGATGCATTTATTATGGTCAGCAAAGTGTCCAATTCGGTGGTATTATCACAACCACACAGATTAACAGAAAATTCTGGAGATAGATGATACAAAGTCTTTAAGCTATTATTGTATGATGCTGAGCAGAGTGAAGCAACATCCCCTTACAGAATCAATCAAATCAGACTCATCTGGTAAACCAATTTATTTTCTTCTCTCTCTTTTTGAAAAAAAAATAGGTCTGAACTGACAGGTAAGATAAGGTAATCTCTAGTGATAAAAAAGGTAAGACAAACTAAGCCAGCCTTTCAATTTTGTTGGAAGTGGGAGTATACAATTTTCTCTTATTTACAACCCTCCAACCCCCATGAGGCAACAAACCCAACCAACATACTATGGCACCAGAATGTGCATTGCCAAATCCTGTTTTTGACATTTTGTTGAAATGTAGTGAGACACAGAAGCTTGAACAATTTTAAATTACTGACCAAAACTAAAATAGTTTCCAATACTTAAGGAACACTTTCAGAGCATTTGCTTAGTCAGCCTCCTAGAAGTCTGCCATTAAACACTTAATCTGCAGTAAGACGTCTCTTTGATTTTCCCTTTTCATATAAAAAAGGCTATTAGGTGCTATTTTACAATCTCTCTCGGACCACTTTATTTTTGGGCACTAATAATCACAGGAAATCGAAAGAGACGGCATACTACTTTACACTGTAATTACTTGAACTCAAAAGCCCTAATGAGACCTTTGGGATGAAATACCCAACATCAATAGAATAAAGTACAATTCCAGAATCTTAGTTTCTATCAAAGGAGCAAAATCTGGAAGCTTTCAGGAGGCGGGGAGGGAAGAGTCAACATCATAGATGAAAATTGTATACAAGTTTTTAGAATGGATCCGAACATAGGCAGGAGGAGAGGCGAGTGACAGGCAATGATAGAAGGCACAAAGTTAATGAGATGACATTAGCTCCATAGAAATAAATAATGGAATATTCCAACGGTGTAACTTGAAGGATGCAGAGAACATCCAGTCTATATAAATAATACAAAGGACATGACTGAACACTGGTTTGAGGGAGGAAAGTAAAAAAGGATTACAGACTGTAATCTTGTGACTAGTTATATACCAGAAGTTATTTTGATAAACACAATATAGAAACCATGAAAGGTTCCTGGTTTTGTAACTATTAGGCAAGGTCAACCTAAAAAAAGTGAAGCTCAGACTTCCAAGGAGAGTAGAAGAAAAAGGAAAAACAGGCTCTTTAAGCAAGTCTCTGGTATTTGGAGTTTAAGAAACCTGGGTTAAGAGGGGAAGGTCTTAGTTTCGTAGTGCTTAGAGTTGGAAGAGACCCAAACAGATCATCAGGTCCGACCTCTGGCCCACGGCAGGAACAAGTGCTGGGGTCATAACACCCCAGCCAAATATCTGTCCAGCCTCCTCTTGAAGGCCCCCAAGGTAGGAGAGCGCACCACCTCTCTTGGGAGTCCATTCCAGAGCCTGGTGGCCCTAACTGTAAAGTAACGTCTCCTGATGTCCAGCCTGAACCTTCTTCTCTAACAATTTGCAGCCATTATTCCTAGCAACCCCTAATGGTGTTCTGGGGAACAGAGCCTCACCCAATTTCTGCTGGTCCTCCCTGGTGAGTTTGTAAATGGCCACCAGATCCCCTCTCAGCCTTCTCTTGTGGAGGCTGAACAGATTCAGGCCCTTTAGTCTCTTTGTAGGGCCTGTCCTGCTGCTCCTTGACCATGCAAGTGGCCCTCCTCTGGACCCTCTCAATGCTAGGCACATCCTTCTTGAATTGCGGCACCCAGAACTGGACAGAGTACTCCAGCTGCAACCTGACCAACGTAGCATAGAGGGGAAGGATCACCTCCCTGGACCTGCTTGCGATGCATCTGTAGATGCATGACAAGGTGCAGTTAGCCTTACTGACTGCTTCCTCGCATTGGCGGCTCACATTCATCCTGGAATCAACAGCGACTCCAAGATCCCTTTCTGCCGCCCTGTTAACAAGAAGGGTGTTCCCCAGCCTATAAGTGTGCTGCTGGGTCCTTCTCCCTAGATGCAGCCCCCTGCACTTGTCCGTGTTGAATTCCATCCTATTCTCATCCACCCACCTCTGTAACCTATCTAGCTGAATTCTGTTCCTCCCCTCCAGCGTGCCCACCTTGCCCCACATCTCGACGTCAGTGAATTTGGACACCATGCTTTCCACGCCCACGTCCAGATTGATGATGAATATGTTGAACAGTACAGGCCCAAAGACCGAGCCCTGGGGGACTCCACTGCCCATATCCCTCCAGGTTGAAAACCACTCTCTGGGTGTGACCATCTAGCCAGTTTGCCACCCAACTGACTGTGTAGGCATCGATGTCACAGTCCCAGTCACTTTTTTAAAATTTATTACGAGAATGTGGTGGAACACCATGTCAAAGGCCTTCTTAAAGCCCAGGAAGATAACATCCACCTCAAAACCTTCATCCAGGGACTTTCTGATCTGATCATAAAAGGCAACCAGGTTAGTCAGGCAGAATCTGCCCTCAGTGAACCCATGTTGATTGCCCTTGAGCATTACCTCCCCTGTTGGGCCCTTGAAGATGTGCCCTTTGATAATTTTCTCAAAGGTCTTCCCAAGGACCAAGGTGAGACTAACCGGCCTATAGTTATCCGGGTCCTTCTTTCTCCCCTTCTTGTAAATGGGGACCACATTGGTGCTTTTCCAACCCCCTGGTACCTGGCCAGAGCCCCACAAGCACTCAAAGCTGTGCCAGGGGCCCTGCTATGACCCCTGCCAATTCTCTCAGCACCCTTGGGTGGAGAGCATCTGGGCCTACTGATTTAAAACAAAAAAACCCCCCACACATCCAGCCCCTCCGAAAAGTTCCTTAAGTAGGTCAACCCTGACCCTAGGCAGTGGTGCCTTCCCTGGGTCCAGCCGTAATCCTAGTGGGGGAAATGTCCCAGTCCCCGTTCAGAAATATGGAGGCAAAGAACTTGTTGGAGAGGTCAGCTTTTTTGTTTGCTGCAATCACCAGATTGCCAAGCCTGTCCTGTAGGAGCCCCATGTTCCCTGGTGCCTCCTTCTTACTTGCTATGCATTTGAAAAAGGACTTATTGTTATCCCCAATTCTGGTCGCTAGCCCTAGCTCCATCTCTGCCTTGGCCTTCCTAACAGCCTCCCTGCAGTCACCCAACAGAGGTGTAATCTGCCTTGGCGACAGCTCTTTGCTTCCACACCTCCTTTTTTTGCCCTCAGGCATCCCTGGATACCTTTGCTGAGCCATGGGAAATTTTTAGCTCTCCTGCCCCACTTGGTGCACACTGGGACCAACTCCCTTTGAGCTCGGAGAATAGTCTCCTTGAGGAACAACCACCCGTCATGGACTCCCATCTCATTGAGGCTCCAAGATCCCAATGCCTCTCTTACTTACTAATCTTCTTAGCTCATTGAAGTTGGCCCTCCTGAAGTCAAGGAGTTTTGCCTTACTGCTTGCTTTCACCACCCTACACTAGATAGTAAATTCCAGCAGGCGATGATCATTGTCACCGAGGTAGTTGAGTACCCGCAGACCCCTCACCACGTTGTTGCCTGTGGAAAGGACCAGGTCCACCAAGGCATTTCCCTTGGTGGGACTATGCACCTCTTGGGTTAGGTGGAGGTCCTGGATCCCAGCTAGGAACCTACATGAGTGGTCAGACCTGGTTGACTGCTCCTCCCAGCAGATGTCTGGGTAGTTTAGGTCACCCATGACAACCACATCCCTCGACTTTACAGCCTCCATGAGTTGACCTGAGAATTCCAGGTCCAGCTCATCCCCCTGGTGAGGTGGTCTGTAGTAGATGCCCACTATCAAGTTCCCTTCCCCATGACCCCCTTGCATTCTTACCCAGAGTGCCTCAGTTTGCCCCTCCTGTGACCCCATCCTGATCAAGGATGTGTATTGCTCTTTGATGGAGAGAGCTACACCCATTTTTCCCTGCTCTCTCTCGCCTGTACAGCCTGTAGCCCTCGATGTTCACTGCCCAGTCGTGGGTAGAAATCTTCTCCCTACTTCTCTCTGTAAAATCTATTTCATAGATTATAATACTTTTACTAAAGTAAACTAACTGTAGGTTTCCTTTCTTCTACTGGTGTTACACTTTTTTCCCCCTATAACAGGTATTGTTACTGTTACAAGCAAAAATTATTTTTTACTTATTTTTCCTTTTAGTGTCAAAGGTTTCAAGGCAGCGATCCATTCTGTTAAATTCCTCTTACCACAACAGATGAATAGCTAGTTATGCACACCTAGGGTATCTAGTAGAACTCTGAAGAAACTTGAACCCTAATGTCACTGTTCCTCCTCACGTTTTCTATGAAGCTAATGCTTCCAGAAAAATTAAGCATGGGTTGTCAGAGAGCTCAAACATTATATCAGATTCTGCATTTTATAATATGGTATTTGGTTTACTGTACTTAAATACATGCACATTTTCTTATAGACAAATAATGGAAAGATGTTCTACAGTTCACAAAACAGTCAAAAAGTTCCTCAAAATAGTGATCACATGCTCACCTAATATTAAATTTACATCATTTTAAAAAATTATGGAAAACACAGCTCAAAGTCCTATGCAAAAAGTCAGCCTTAAGAAAAAAAAGTTTTCCATTTTTCAGTTCTGGAAAGGAAATAACTAACATTATGTACCTGTTTTTATAAGTTACTTAAGTTACAGATTTTACCTGTCTTTTAGAATAAGCTTGTCTTGATCATCAGTTTCCATTTCTTCAACATCTTCATTCACAGTTTTAATTATACCATTTTCCTTATGTTCTTCATTTAGCAGCTCGTACCTCCCATTTTCTAGGGCTGCTCTCCAAGACTGCCTGTCTGTAACCTGCAGCAAACAAGATTTTGTTTCTACAAACTTTTGGTTATGCCATCTTTTGTACACTTATTTAACTTGTATTTTTATTTCCTTCAGAATGTTATGCAAGAGTTCATTGGCACCAACCTTCCAGAAGCACCATCTACAAAAAGACTGAATAGTGGAATACCTTAATAGCTCCCAATGTTCCTTGATAGATTCGGTCTTCAATGTCTAAAAGAAAGTCTCTAAGTCGTAGTTCAAGTTGCTTTTCTGCCGACATCTGAAGTGCATCATGTGTATTCTGTATTCTTCCCCGCCCTGAAGGTGGTCTGTCACTTTGAGGTTTGTCTGCAATGAGAGTCAATACTATAATCTTTGTAAGAGGTAGAAAATCCTAAAAACTGACCAGCAAAAAAAGCAAAACAAAAAACCCAAACCTTCAACAAAAAGGGCTATTAACCAAAGTTATTTAAAATTCTTTCAGTACTGATTTAGCTAGAGTAACACCATAAAATTCAACTCAAAAACAGGGCCAAACAGTCTTCCTAGAAGGATCAACATCCAGGGCAACCCAAAGCAGGAAGCAAATGGAAGGGACAGGGTTAAAGCTGTCTTAAAATGTTTTAATTTTAGCAAGTAACAGATTCTGTGCTATAAAAATTAGGAAAGGATACTCCCGTTTCTTTTTCTATACATTCAACTTCACTCTGATTTGACAAGAGAAACAGAACTCCTGAACTCTCAGTGTGGTTCTTCCACATAATATGTACTTGCTTGTTGTTGTTGTTTTTTTGTTTTCTTTTTTACAACTGTTAAACTGTAAAACCTGACAAAGCAATTCAGAAGCAAATCGTATTTCCTGAAACCACTTAACTCATTTCATGAGTTAAGGTCCTTCGGCAATCAGATTTTACTGCATAACTCCAGTAAGTGGAGATCAGTTATGGATTTTGAATACAATTTCAAATGCATAGTTGGGCTAGGAACCATAAACAAACCTATCCCACCTGGTTTCTAAATAAGTTTTTCAGCCTCTTTCTAGACTGTTTTAAGACAGTTTACTGTGGACAACTTTACACATATTCCATATCATTCAAGAATAAAAATGCAGCATTTTAAATGCTAGCAAAAAAAAGTTCTCACTTTTGGTCCAAAAATTTCCCCAACCCATACAAATTCATTTTGCACTTCTGTGGTATACTTGCAAGACATCCTTCATTTCTGTCAGCAATTTGCATGACGACTGATATGCACTAGTCTCATTTTTTCTAAGCACAAAAATGGTTGCGGTAGTTTCAAGCAAGCTTTTACACTTGGAAACACACAAAAGCAGTGCTATTTTGCAGACCAAGCTACTCCTGTAATGAGGATGTGCCAACAGAGCATAGAAACTTCTGCACAAATTTAGCCTGTGCATGACCCTGAAGTGTTCAGTTAGAGATCTTTTACTTTTTTCAAAAAAAGTTTGCATGACTTCAATAGAGTACTAAAACCAAGTAAAGTGAACAAGACAAGTGGGTCTTTTGAATTAATTTTGTATATTACATTATAAAAGAACACCTCCCAAAATCAAAAGCATAGTATAGTAATTGCCTCTCCTATGCCCTCCGTCTTCAAAGGCAGATTATTGCATCTTCATCTCAACACTGCTGTGACAGACCTTCCTTTCAACGCACGGATATCAAATACTCAATTTTCAAATCTACATCAAACTGAAGTCCCATTCTCCCCCTCGATTATGCATGCTGTAATAGACTTTTGCCAGGTAGTAAGAGCTAATGACTGGCTCCAATTTATTAACCAGGGGTACTCAACCCCTAGCTCACGGGCCAGATCCATGTCATCTGCCCCACAGGGCTCTCGATGGGTCTGAAAATTTGGCAGCAGGGAGAAGAGGTAATCAGTCAGTCAGTCTCCTGCCACAACATATCTGGACCCATGTGGAGCCTTGTAGGCCAGATGACAGTCCTACACCCTAGATCAGGTGAACATGGCAGCACAGGGCCCAGTTCCAGAATGGGGGGGCACCAGGGTCCAATCCTGGTACATGCAGCCTGATCTCAGTGGGAATGGGGGGCAGCACAAGGCTCCAATCTGGCCTGTAAACTAGCCCCACGCAAAACTCATCTCACCTGAAGGACCAAAAGATTGAACACCACCATACTGAATAAAAAGCAGGGAAGCTATTACCCTTAAGACACACCACAAAATGGGTTTAACAAAAAAACCCCCAAACATCAAAAAAAATAGGTGTTTTCCCTATAAAAGGGTGCACAGTTCAACTGTGCAAACAAAAGACAAAATAATTTATTTATATGGGGTAGTGAGGGTACTTAAATAAGAACTATAGGTTCCTAAAAACACTATACAGAAACAACAACAATTAAACCAAAGTTCAAATAATTTGCAAAAAAAACACACCAAACTAATTTGTCACTTACCTGAAATATGTAATTTTTCCACAGGAAATTTGTTTAGCTGTTCATATAGTCTATTTTTCTCTTGTAAAAGAGTTTCTTTTAAGGCACTCTCCCTATGTCCTCGGGAATTGAGAGCCTCTAGGAGTTGGTCCAGTTGTTCCCGAGAACTGTAAAAGCACCAGCGGTTTGGCTTACATACTGGCCTTGGCACCTCAACAGCAACACTGGCATATGAATCTTGGTCAATAGCGGAGGTAGATTCAGAGGACTTCAACAACTCTCCAGTTTTAGGGGATACCTGAGGTTCGTTTGTGCAAGACTGTACACTATTCTGAAAGGAAGATGTTCGAGGCAATAACATGTCTTCTGTAAGACCAGAATAGTCCTCTTCTATAAACAATCCAGAAACGGAAGGAAAAATCCAGTATCGTCGGTACATGCGATCACGACCCAAGGCAGTGATGTTGGTGCAGGCTGTGGCATTCTGAATCTTTTCTAGAAGTTCTCTCTCTCTCTTTTGCTGCTCCTGTTTTAAAGCCTCTTCCTCTTCAGCAGTAAGAGGTTCACTCTTTTCAGATGTAGTTTCTTCTTGCCTTGCAAGTTCTTTATATCCATTTTGGCTTCTCTTTCCTAAGAAATGACAAGAAGGACAGTAACATACTCCTACTAGTGCCATTAGCTCAATTTATAATAAGATTACTCATTTTTTGACATGTTCACTGTAATCAGGTTAACATTTTGTGCTCAGTAAAAGAACAAAACTAATTGTGTGAAAAAGAAAGGCCATTTTTAAATCATAGGGAGCAGGGTTGGGCTGTTTTGTTTTGTTCTATGCATGTACCATTCGTAATTTAAAAAAAAAAAAAAATGCTACAAAGATTCTCTCGTATGGTAAAGTGACCAAGAGAATTCCAGTACTTGCTTTAGCTGTCAGTGAAATTGTAATGCTAAGTGCGAGAGCCTGCTAATGAGCCAGGTTGAAATAGTTCTATAGTCAAAGAGGCCTTGTTGCACACAACCTGCACTGTACTGCAGTTTATTTGTTGTTTTAAATTCCTGGGTAAACAGAGAAAAAACCACATTCTTATCAAAATTAGCTGTTTACTCCAGTATCCCTCCAGGTGTTCAGTGCTTTGCTCATTTTTAACTGATTTAATCCAGTAATTCTCAACCAAGATGCTGTAAAATGTTATCGCTGTTAGGGTGTGCAAACACATACATGATGATTCACAAAATAAACCCCAAAGTTTCAAATAGGAATCCATGCTGTCAAAAACATTGACCTCTTCAGTTACAAAGAACTCCAAGACCACAACAGCTGCTCCATTATTTTTCATAGTCAAACAAGTGAAAGCTAAGAGCTGGTATTTTCCAAGCGGTACCTCGAGTCTAACAAGGTTGAGAACCACTGATTTAAGCAGTTCACTTATTATTACTGCTCTTAGTAATATTTTTAAAAATATTTTAAAACACAAAACATACAACCCTTTTCTTCCCATCAGTCCACCCCTAGTATCCAAGTAGGCTGTTGCCTACAAAAGCTCATGCCTCTCTGAATCAGTTAGTCTCCAAGGTAACACTCTTCCCTGCCTTCTATCAGACTAGCATGGCTAACCCCTTTTGTATTATTGTCAAAAGGGAACAGAAACATTTGCCTAACACAGTGGCGTTCCAAAGCTTAATCCACCAACGTTTGAGACTGCTGAAATTCATTTTAAAGACCTTTGTAGGGTTCATTATAAAAGTCTCAGCATCCTGTGGAAAATACTACAAAAGGTGAAGTGCTACAAAAAGGCAAAAACACTAGAAAAAGGCTTTAAGACCCAGAACTCCAATTCAATATATTGTTATCGACTACACAAGCTCATAATTAAGGTTCAAACATTAACAACTTTTTTAAAATCAGCAAAGACAGAAGTATAAGTCAGATGAATAACACTTTAAGTTATCCTTAACGACATATCTAGTAAAAGTTGAAGCTATAATCTGGGTTTGAATCCAGGCTTATAGAGCGTAAGAGGCAGACCTAGTCCAGAGCCAGTGTAAGACATTTTAAAAGAGAGTTCCAGAGAAAAGTAGATTTGGTTTTTATCTCTTGTTGTCATCACCATTATGGTTAAAGTTTTTTTTGTTTTGTTCTTTAAGAAAACTGAAAAAGCATCTTTAGATAAGATTCCTACAGGATCACTGAAATAGTTAGAACTGTGAATAGACAACAGCTTATTATCATTTCACCCTTATGACAGTTGCCTAGATGGCAAGCAGAAGAAAGAGGCACAGAAGCTGAAGTGCATACAATTGACAGTTAAAACAGGGCTCAAGACAGCTAAGTGTACTGAATAATCTATTAGGAACAACATCTTGTACAATGAGGTTTATGCTTTTTAAAAGCATATTAAAAACAGTAAGAATTTATCTACCTAATTGCACACACTCCAACAAGTACTCACAAATTATTGGCATTACCTCTTCTGCTTTTTTTATTTGGCCCTGGTTCTTCCTCATCCTCTGTCACGGTGTCCATATCTTGCTCCTTCTGTTCAACTTCTTTGCTTTCTGTGCTAGTGTCAAAGTCTTCCCGTTCCTCCTCCCTAATAGGATGGTATAACAAAAATGCTTAACTACATCCCTAGTATTCGTTGTCAGTTCTGGTCAATTCTTTGACAAGTTACATTAGCAATTAGCATTTTACTATCAAAAGTTGCCCTCTAAAGATGCATTTTCTCCTTTCATTGCACTACTCCTGCTGCAACATGGAAATAACTCCATAAATAATTTAAGATAGTGTAGGTCTACAGTAGGGTTTTTGTTTTGTTTTTTTTTTTTGGGGGGGGGGGGAAGGGTATTTATATAAACTTTAAGTATAGGAAACATTTACCAGAAACCAAAACACTGAGCAACTACCACAAAATTATCATACCAAAAATTAAAGCCAGGGTTTAAATACCACCCAAAAATTGCTGGAGACACTTTATAGCTGAAGTGTCTCTTTTGGTAGCATACACTCCCCAGTGAATTCAGTCGAGTTCTGCCATTTTACACCAGCTTGGAATCTAGTCCTTAGTTTTCATTTTTATTTCCCACTGTTTTATCTTTGCGAAAGACCCCGATTCCATTGAGATATTATAGAACAAAGTGGTTAAAATAGCAAATATCCCCGCCCCCCCCAGAGATTGCCATATTCAGAAGAGGACAGTCATAGGTTTGACGCAGTAACTGTTAGGCAAGGTTTGACAACTGATGTTAGGTAAGCAGTCAGACTAGATAAGCAGCATACAAGCCTCCCTCTCACTCCCCAGTCAACCTTGGCCTTGCAGTCCCAGCCTTATAAAATGTAAAGTCTCAGATTACCGAGTCTGCCTGCTAATAGGAAATGTTTGTATTAAAGTCACTTATTTATAAAGAAAAACCAGTTTACAGAAAAACAAAATGAAAATTTTACAGTTAATTTCCTAATGGTGTAAATTGGAACAATACTAGAAGTCAGCAGAATTATAATAAATTGAAACTTTGGCCTATTTCACCACACAAATAACTGATCATACCCAACAGACGCTTCCACAGCAGGATTTCTTTGCTCTTCTTCCTTCAACTTTTCCTGTTTTTCTTTCATCTTTTGCTCTTGTTCTTTTAATTTTTCTTCCTTCCTCTTGCGTATCCTAACATCAGGAGGAAATGTAAAATAATTATGATCCAATACAGAGTGCCTAATTTAAGTTGCTTGTGAATTTTTACTTATTAAGCACTAAGGCATGAAAATAATTTCAGGCCAGAAATTCCTCTTTTCCAATGCCCATCATGAGGTATCCGTCATGATTTGGGCTTTTAAGGGCTGGTGTAACAAAGAAAAATAGTTACATGTTCATATCCAGTAGTTCAGCTGAATAAAAGAGTTTCATCTAGTCTAATCCTGGATATGTTCAGTTTCATAGAATCAATAAGTCAGAAGGGACCTAGACAGATCATCTAGTCCGACCCCCTGCCATAGGCAGAAAGGAGCACAGAGGGTGGCAGGGGTCATAAGACCCCAGCCAGGTACCTATTCAGTCTCCTCTTGAAGATTTCCAGGGAAGGTGAGAGTACGACCTCTCCTATGTTCTGTTCTTACCTTGCTGCTGCTGCTTCTCTTTCTTTGCGATGTTGTTCTGCCTTTAACTCTCTGAACTCCTGTTTTGCCTGCCGTAATATATCAACAGAGTCCTCAATGAAATCTCGAGTGGAGACGAGAGTCAAAAGTTTTCCGCAAAGGGCATGAAGAATCTTTATCTTTTCACCTGATAAATTAATATTAAATGGTTAATGAACCTACCATGACCATATTAACTTTAAGCCTTTTTCTAGTTCATGGAAATACCCTTTATGTTGCTAATTTCAAGCCTAAGATATGGTGGTGTCCTGATCTTGCCTTGGGGTAGGGGGACAGTGGCAGCACTCAGCAGGGGTGGTGGCCACAGCAGGACCTGTATGGCATTGTCCGTGGGGCCCCCCACAAAGCATGGAACCCAGGGTGGACATCAATTTGCCCTCTCACCCCACGGGGACGGCCTTACATTTGGTATAATTCTTGTAGATAAGAGTTTTAAAATATTAGGCAAGGCAGGTTATTTTAGTTCTACTAAATCCTACACCCAGATGCATTCTGTTTTACTATTTTGAATCAAATCCAGCCATTAAGCCTGATCAATTCTGTCCTTTTAAAATACCAATCATGCGAGTGCCTGTCTAGTAATGATTATAAACATAGAAATAGATGGAGACATGAAGCATAAGACATGTCAGATCCGACAATTGAAAATCACTGAGTCCTCTTCATTGAAGAGAGACAGCTCTTGACACACCTCCGATATTTTAGATGCATATCCCACCCTATCCAGAAAGAGACTCAGAGCAGTTTGCAGTAACAGACAAAACCCACAAGAAACTAATAAAATCCTCAATCAACATTCTCAAATTTAAAAACTCCACTGCCTCCCACCCCCCTTCCCTGCCTATTACACCCAGGAAAACAAAAACTCTCCAGCCATCCCAACTGTAAATTATGGTTAGGAAATTCACTGAGATATCCGCTCAGGATATACTAACATTCCAACTTTGAGGAACAGCACATCACACATTTCATGCTCCTAACATAAGAGCACACACCTCTAAACATTCATTTATAAGATTTGCATGCTGCCCTCCACAAAATGAGGCAAACCCCCCCCCCAAAAACAAACAGACAGATAAAAATACTGAACTAAAATAACATCATATGAAATAGACCAAATTCCCCAGAATCTATGCATCATTTTCAAGTTTGAACTGTTAACTGAAAGAAACTCACTACAGAAAAAAATTATCCCACTTCAAAGTTAGTCTCTCAGCACAAAGGCAAAGTAACATCAAAGAAATAAAATCCTGGCACCATAATTGGAAGTCTGCAAAATGAACCATCTAAAGTGGTGGCCAACTTTTTGGCAAGTGTGCCACAAGTCTCAAGTATATCACTCCACTAATCATCCACTGTCTTCAAATCTTATTGCTCTCAGGCAACAAGGATTTGGTTGGTATTTACCCTGGTACAGTATCAACCCACAACCCACGTCTCCTTCCCAACCACTGCTCCCAGTCTCCAGCTCCTCCCCAATCTGCTGAGTGCCAAAACACACTGGCTGCACATATGCTGTGGGTTGGCCACCACTGATATAAACAAATCAAAAGTTCTCATGGTTATCAAATCCAAAAGGGAGAGTTCATTTAGAAGGCTAGTTATCCAGTAGGCCAGGGTGGCACTTTAGACACCAGCTGGTACAGAGAGATATAAGCTTTTATGGACAACAGCCTACTGCATCAGATGCTATGAGTGGACTGGCAGCAAGAAAATAATTTTATATAGAAAGGAAACAGACAGGAGGGGACACTCTTAAGAGTCTTCTCTATAAAACCTTTTCTCTCTGTCAAAAGTGGAGTTTATCCATCAATTTGTTATGACACAGGAAAAATGGCTGTTAAATATATTTTGACCCGTGCTAGATATGGAACTGGTCAGTCAGCAAGATAGTTTTTATCAACTTAAATACAATTATTTTATTACCTGGTGACAAGTCATACACAGAAGTACTTGAGAGTTTCTTTAACAGACCAGGATTATTCAACCTCAGCTCCATGCAAGCATCATCTGTAGCATCGAACCCTCCACGTTTTTGATAACGATATTTTGCATTGGCCGATGTAACATCAGCACCTGATGCTAGGATGTGGAGCCTGAGAATCTCGGAAAGAGTGCAGCTATCGAGATCCAAGTTTTTCAAATTGCAGCCTACAATTAAACAGCAAGAATTTATTTCTATATATAAACTAACAATACAAAGCAAACAATGTAAAATGTGCTTTTATTAAAATACAGAGCAAAGTAAAAATAAAAACAAAAAACAAAAAAGTGAAACCCACACATACCCTGATGCAACTGGGGCCATGCAGCTGCCAAAGTTGCAACTGCAGACAGTGCAGATTTTGTAGGGTCTGCATCTTCATCCAAAGCCTCTGTTAAATCTTTAAGGAAATAAACACTTTATTCTAGTGCAAATTAAAACTTGTACTTCGGCGGGAAGAAAGCAAGCCTTTTTAAAACAGTGCAAAGACAAAGCAAAGTGGCTCGGCATTCACAAAAGCCTCAAATTCAAAACTCAGTTCTACAAACAAAAAGTTAAAATACACACCGTCTTAAGTCCACCCAGAAGACAATAAATGCTAGGGACATGCACGAAATCACTGAAAGCTTTTCTTACTATGCACAAGCTGCTAAAGCATCAAATGCACAAAGCATGCACAGAGGGTAGGAGTGGAACCACACTTGAAAAAGGAAAATGCACAAAAGTTATACCATATGCTCTCCTTCAACTGAATCATCATTTCCTATTATCATTTCAGAAAGAGCTATCCAAATATCAAACATTGTAGGTACGAGTATCCACCATTTGCTACTAAAAAAAGAAAAAAAGACCAAGCTGCTCTTCAAATAGGTTACATTTTACACAACTCTGATCTAAGTAGTAATCTGTTAAAAACAAATGCCAAATGATGCCAAAGGAGCATTATACAGTCATTTAAGGCACATTAAACATCAGTAGGAAAAAGAGGTCATCCATGCAGAGCTTCCTCTTTTTAAAGGAAAGCTGCCTTGGCACCAGAGGGCTAGATTGTGTTGAACTGGTGTGTGGGGCTAATTTTACCTTATTCAGCTCCAAGTCATTATGCAGGTTATAAACTCATCACATAAAACAGATGAGGTACAGGTCTGAACTAACAAGACTATCTAAAACATTACAGGTCTTGGCTATTGAATAATATGCTTGAACCACATTTGTTATCCAAAAGCTTTTACCTGTTAATTTTGTAATGTCTATCTGCTATTCTCTTCCTGATCCCCCCCTGCCCCCTCTGCATACTACTACTCTGGTGTGGGATATACAGGGAAGGGAAAAAACAAACAAACAACCTACCAAGCACGCCATATTTTCCTTACTGCTTTCTGCTGCAGAACTGTTGCCTACTTTTCAAAATCCAGCACATGGTTTAAAAAGCACACATTTATACCGATGGCTATAAATCTGCTTAACTAGTGTGACAGAAGACAGACAACGTCCAGCTATTCCAGAACACAAGTTCTCTAAACAGGAAGAGCAAGAAATAAGGAGGCTCAAGCAGAAAGTAACAGAGAAAGAGTAAAAAACACCAAATCACCAGTTTCACAGGGTCTACTCAGTTAGAAGCAACTTTGTATTTGCCAGCCCTGCAAATTCACACTGAAATTGGGAGAAGGGGGTGTGGAGAGGGGCAGAAATCAAACTAGACTGCTTCTGGCTTACACATCTTAGCTCATTCCTCTCTCTCAGCTGTACTTCATCTGCAGTCATACTAGTAGTTAAAATGTATTTCAGCCAGAAATAAGCAGTTACTTTATATTTAAAAAAAAAAAAAAAAAAGAGCATTAGAAGCAAGTTTTAAAGGACCAGATTGCTGCAACAGGGGTTCACAGTTTTCCCACCTTTTTGCATCTGGCCTGTAGGAGCTAAGTGCAGTCAGTCAGCGAGCTCAGATGGACACATGTTCCAACAATTACTGCTAACTACTTATGGTGAAGCAAAGATAGGACCATTGTTTCACCAGTCAGTAAGTCTGGTAAGCCACAAGAGACACTGCACCTTCTTGCCATGACAAAAGCTTCTCTCTTCTTCCACCATAAACAGCTGACGCAAAAACAGTGCCAGAAGAGCATTGGCTCAGGAGCACAATCTCCATTAATAGCTAATGCTTTATATGCAATGTCCTGCCCCAAGTCTATTCTATTGGAACATACTGCTGGAAGCTAAAAAACAAGATGGATTTTTCCATTTGAATAAAGTATTTAACAGAAGTCTAAACTCTGTATTAGAAGACTTCATTCATATTTTGATTTGATTTGTTCATATTTACCGTTTAGAAATATTTACAGAAAGCAAAAGCAAGATTTTTTTTTTTTTTTGCAGAAACCTGAATTACAAGGAAGACAAGTAGGTCTGTCCAGAAAACTGGGTTCTCTTCAGCTCTCCAAGAGCTTTTTGATGCGATAGTCTTTGTTCTGATATTAGAGTGCAAGGGGATTAGGGGTATCCTATCACTAACATAAAGCCACGTCCCTTTTATAGGGCATTATAGTAGCCACTGGAAGCAAGGGGAAGCTGGCTTGGTCCAGCAGAGCTGTTCTGCTCCCCTCACCTCCAGCTGCAGCTCCTGCCATCCTGTGCAACACATGGAGCTCGGGATCCAGCTGCCTTTCATTCCCTCCAGCCACCCGGTGCAATAAGCAGCCTGTGAGGGTGGGTGCAGCAGGTAGAAGGCAGCCAGAGCTGGAGCTCCATGCCCTGGGGCAGAAGCCTCCAGGCTGGAACCAACGAGTGTGCAGTGCAGTGCAGCAGAGGCAAGAACAAGAGCAGCAGCCGCTGCTGGAGGTGAAAGGGGCAGAACAGCCCACCTGGCCCCAGCAAGCCTGCAGCCTGCGATTCACCTGCAGCTGCTGGATACTGCACAGGACAGGGGGTGCAGCGGCAGCTGCTGTGCTCGGGGCCTGCTGGTGCCTCTGAGCCGCACAGCCGGCCCGCTACACAGCCAGCCCGCTACACAGCCAGCCCCAACCCATGCTGCCAGGCCAAGCTGTCACAGAGCCACAGATGCTGAGAAGGGTCTTTAACATATGAAGAAAATCTAACATACAGCCTTAAAATTTTTGATATTTTACCACAGTGTTGTGACTGAAGTGCCACGACTATGACAGCCCTGCCTGGCCTGGAGGCAGGAGGCTAGAAGCAACCTGGCCTTGCAGCCCCAGCCTGCTGCAGCTCAGCCCAAGCTGACCCCTCTGCATCTGCTCAGCAGTACCTGCAGGCCAGCTTGGCTCAGCCCCCCAGCCCTAGATGAGGCAGGAAGATGGCAGGGCCATGCTGGCTGGCTCTGGCCATGCTCCCTCCCCTGCCACTGGGGGGTGGGGGGAGGAAGAGGGGGGAAAAAATGCCCAATGGGGCTGCTCTGCCCTGGGTGCAGACCCATGCTGCTGGTGGGACAGGGCAAGATTAGATCCCCCTCCCTGTTTGCTTCAGGCTGTGAACAGAGGGCCTGACAAAGGGCTGCTACACCCTAATGGGAGAGGGGAGGGAGGGGGAAAAAAAAGCAAGCCCCCTCCTTGCCCCCTTTGCCTCAGGGGACCATTCTGGCTGGTGTCTGGCCACACCCCACCTCTGCTGTGGCTAGGAAGCAGAAAGGCAGGGCCAGTTCTGCTCTCTGGAAGAGACAACACAGCCTAGCCCAGGGCTGAAAAGCATGCTGGGATGCTGGGGGACTGGTTTAAACTTAAACCAGGAAGGGGTTTGGGACAGAATTGCATAAACTGGTTTGACCCAAATCAGTTAAGTCTGATGCTACATTCAACCAGGTTTATCTTAAACCAGTTTCAGCTATTTTGAAATTGGTTTACATGCACTGAGCTTCTGTTCTGCTACAGGTTTAAGCCAGTTTCTGATCACTTAAACTGGTTTATGTGCAACTTCTGTCCCCAGCCCATAAACCATCAATTGAAAGGAGACTATCAAGTCTACAGTTACTGTCCTGAAATACTCTCCAAAAAAATCACCAATTTCTTGAGGACTAAAGACTTAAAATTTAAATTTGCTGTTAATTAAAAAAAGGCTGAACCTCAAAAAGACAATCATTGTGTGCCCAACTGTTCTTCTCTATTAAAAAAAACTTAATATCAATTTCAAGTTTTCAGTAAAAAAAAAAATGTTTACTGGTTAAACTTTAACTCCTTATGCAAGGCCAGATTTTGCAAGCCCTCCTTGTGGCTTCAGCAAGAGCTCTGTGGGGAAAGCACAGTCCTCATAGCTCAGCCACCGCACTGTGCCAATACAGGAGAACTCCAAAAACCAAAATTGTCTATTAAAAACAGTGAAGACATCTGAGACTGTCAAGCATTTATGCATACACAAAAGAGCAAGGTATAACTTTTGACAAGCCGTTAGTTGATACTGTATACTTCTCAATATATGCCCAGCTCTAGTCTACATGCTAAGCCTAGAGCAGAGGTTCCCAAACTTTTTGTTATCATATACCCCTTCCAGATTTATCAGCTGCCCTCATACCCCCCTACCAGCATACATTTTACATTTTAACCCTTTAAATGCTAATTATAATGAAAATTAAATCCACCATTATACAATTTCTTCTACATATCCCCCAGAGACGTCCTGCGTACCAGGGGTACACTTATCAGTTTGGAAACCCCTGGCCTAGAGGCAAAGCAGCCACTTCAACCTATAAAATGTTCTTAGTATACAAGCTGGTAGCCGCATGGTATGTAGGAATGTTAATGGAAGACATAGTAACCATGCAAAGAGTAAATTCAGAGTTTTAAATTATGACTGTGGTAACAATTGGACTTCAGGAATCCTTTGAACCTACAGAAGAGGTCTGTGTGAAGGGTCAGGAGAAGTATTTAGTACTGAAGAAGTGAAACTACAGGATGAGGGGGGAGTAGGGAGTAGAAGCGTGAAGAACCCTCCAAATAGACTAGTATTAAATGCTGAGTGTGCTTTACTGGGTATGATGTGACAAATACTTGCTTTGTAAAAGAAACAATGTTTGTAGCTATAACCAAGCTTAAACAAGGAAACACCACATAATAAAACAAGGTAATTTTTTTTTTTGTTAAAAATATGGCAAATCATGCAGTATGCTTTTAAGCTCATATTTCGGTTTTTTAATATTAAATTCAAAATCTGACCTTTGGTCTCAGCATCAGCTATTTGATCTTTGGCCACTTCCTCCTCCTCTTCAGCCATTGCCTGAAATATGGCAGTCAGGAAAAAAAACAGCAATTCACATAGTGGGCCTTCACTGTCATTTCCTACAAGAGCTTCCTCTAAAAGTTCTGTGAATAAAATACAAGTACTGTAAGAGCAAATAAGTAGCAAAGAATCAAAAATAGATTTTTTCCCCCCCCAAAGCATGGCAAATTATCCAATAACATATTACCATGTTGAGGCAAAACATTTTCATGAGCATTTCTGAAAAGGAAACACTGACCAATGCCCACTTGCTAAACCAGTGGCCACCAATTTTTAATAAGCCACAGACCAGAACAACCCAGCTCATGTCCAACTCAGGCCAGGTAGCTTTGGGGAATGTCAGGGGTATGGGGACAGCAAGAGCTTCTTCCCCTGCACCTGTGCTGCTGCCACTTATTAACCCCCAGCTCTCTGGCTACAGTACAGCTGCAGCTTTCAGTTAATGGGGAGCTAAACAGGGGCTGGACAGCTGCAAAACAGCATCTGTTTTGCTGCTGCTTCTCCTCATTTCCCTCCTGCACTCCTGCCTGCAGCATAGCCACAGGTGAAACTGGCCCCATCATATTTCCTCCCCCGCTGGAAGCTGTACCCATGTTGCACCTGGAGCGAAGTGACGGTGGTACATATATGCATAGCTGAAAGCTACCCAGACCCAGCATACAGCTCCTTGTTGCTCAGCCCTAGTGTGGGCATAGGCAAACCCTCTACAGCTCTGCCAGCTGGATCTAGTGGCTCCACAGTGGACCTGCAGTTTGTTGACACTGCAGTAAAATATCAAATACTGATATAAAAAAGGAAAAGGAAAAGAAAAAAAAAAAATGGTCTCCAGCAACATTTACAAGACCACATATTGAACTCATTTAGAAATATCAGCACTACCAACAGAAGATGTCAGGAAGCCAAAAATCAACACTATCAGTCACTGTGAAATAGGCTGAGAATTTTGAAACTTTTATAAATGCATTTGAGTCATATGAAACTATATAAATTAAAGCATATTGCCAAGTGATAACTTGCCTAGGGTGACTCCTTCAGGAAACTCATCTTGAAGATCAAAGAGTTCTCCAAATGCATGAAGAAATTCTAAGACCATCAGAGCATCACCAAAGATCTCTTGAGGCAATCTCGTCTTCACAGGAGTTGGAACTGGAAGTTCCTGCAACAAGAACAACTCCTCAGTATTTTATTCAATTTTGGCAGAATACATAGGTGCCAACACAGAGATTCTCACCATCTTTCTGAGTGACATAAAATTGACATCAGTAAGCCTTTTATATAGCCTCACAGAGCTATTTTTAAAAAGACCTAATAGTGCTGCAAGAGCCATAGCTGATTTACATTATAGCTTTACAAACAATTCTAACTCATACCAGCAGAGAGAAGTAAATCCCTTAAGGATGTAATTTAGCATACCCAACATATCAGGGCATACTTTAACTCAGATTCACAACTGATTCGGAATAAGAGAATACTTATCCCAAGAATGCCACTTGCCAAGTTACTTCCCCTCAAACACTTTTTCCGCAACAAAAAAGGTGTGTGTATAGGATTTTCCAGACCAGCAAGAATGTATATATTTTTCAAAAAGGTGCTCAACAACAGTTAAAAAACCTGATAATTCTAGAGAAGTATCGTAGGGAAGATCTAATGAATGCATATGGGCCTAGGGCTTTTCCAAGAAGGAAATATGGCTGAAGGCATTTTAGATCAGCTTATCAAGGCTAGTTATAACCAATCATTCATGGCTGATAGGATTCAACAATAACTTGGGACCTTTGACTTGGACTTCAGGTGGAGACATTTGTGAATATCTGCAATCTGTGCATCTAGCTATGTTTTTGGAGAACCATATCCATTTAGGTTGAAAATTAGGTAGAAATTTCTCACTATGAGAATGGTTAAGCACTGGAACAGGCCCTCTACAGAGGTTGTAGAACTTCTTACCCTAGTAAGTGCTTAACAGCAGGTTAAATAAACACTTATGTAGGGTAATTTAGACAGGAATGATCCTGCCGTGAACTGGGGGTTGAATTAGATGGCTTTCTGAGGTCCAATCCAGCCCTACTTTTCTCTGATTCTATAAGAGAACAGACAGCATTTCAGAGATAACACTAAAGAAAGCATGCAGTAATCCAGCATGCCTGAGACCCAACCTATAAACAAGTTTCCAAGTATACCTTTATGGCTTCTACAGGCAGAAAGAAAAACAACAGGTCAATAAGCTAAAGCTCAAATAGTGAACTAGATGGCAACTTTTTTTTCAGCTATAAGCCAACTTGTACCTAGAATAGTGTCTCCATATGAAAATTTATCTGGAGTTCATCTTTCCCTCACTGATCTTTGTCTTAGACAGAGCAGAAAGCATAAAAGAACTCATCTCGGCATGTCTGTGCTCCTGACTACTCTTCTCTTCATTCAGCCCCTCCTGATCATAACTAAGCATGATAATGTATTCAAGTACAATTCACCATTTGGAGACTAGCAAGATGTCAGGCATCCGCAAGACTGTCTTAAAATTCAAGTGGACCCTATTCTCTCTTCATTAGGTTTTATACACTGTCCAAAACCACTGGTACTAATTTAAACACGTCTGAAGGAGCATTACAAAGAATATGCGGTGTTCTTTGTTGCCTTCAAAAGAAATACAATTAGACTTAAAAGGTTAAGAGAAATGGGATGGTTGCACTCAACTAGGGAGAGCCGATTAAAAAAAGCCAAACACACACACAGAAATAAACCAACAAGCAAGAATCCCTTATTTAAAAGAACTGAGTTTTAGTTATTTTCTTAAAACTAAAAGTTGACTCGCAAGAAATATAGCTTAGTGATGACTAACCAGCAATGAAGTTCAGCACATTTTTGCTTATGAAGAGGATCCATTATATGCATATTTAAGAAACTGGGTATGTTGCTATTTTTCATCTTTTCAGGTTAACACAAGAAATGTGAATGATCCATCTTTTATTTACTACATTTTTTTTGGCACCATGGCCATAAGATGTTCTTGATGACAATTAAAATTTAAGTAGTAATGCAGAAAACTGGCATGCAAACTTTCTTCAGTTAAATATTAAAATGCTGCACACAAGCAAAAATATAGGTTTGTCATAATTTCAAATAAAATGTTAAAAGTCCTTTAAAACGGCAGTAGTTGAAACAATTAAAAAGTACTAGACAAAATGGCTTCTTTTTAAATTCATTTAACCAACCCCGTCAATAAATTGAACCTCCTGCACTTTGGTGGAAAATATTCTCTCTTGACAGGATGACTCAGAACCTTAAATATGCAAATAACCAGAAACATCTTTAGTTAAAATGTTTATTGGAACACTGCAATGCACATTAGCTTCATGTGTGTTCATTCATTCAGGACCCTTAAGAAGTGCCAATCTTCTGTGTTTGCTAGGTTGTTTAATAAAGGCCTCTTACTGGACTGTATACAAACAATCTAGTCTTCTGAAAACAAATTAATCCTTTATCTAGAAGGCTTCCTGTTATATTAACATTTGTGAAAAGGTGCGTAAATTTAGTATTCTGAAAAATCCCCCCCACAAAGTAGACAAGCATTCCAGATGCCCCAAAAGCTGAACCACCTGGACAACTAGATCCTTATTAAGCTTGTCAGCCCATCTGGTTTATACACTTTGTTAAGTCGCAAATGATTCCAAACTGAAGATGACTTTTCTTTTATAAAAAACAAAACAAAAACAAAAACAAAACAAAAAAACCACAACTGTGAAGAGAAAGCAAAGACTACAAAAAAGGAAAACAAGAGTAGTCCTCACCACAGCATCAAGATTGCACATAAAATTGGGCATAGACAACTCTGCAGTAACTTGAAAACAGGCAAGTTCACCTTCCCAAGAAAGTTAAATTAATAATTCTTAGAAGTGGCAAGTAGTACTAGACTAATGTGCCCAAACTGAAAACGAAATGAACCAAAATGAAAACCAGCAGTGTCCAGGAGAGGTATTCTAGTAAATTCTACACTGGAAGTCCTGGATTCAAATCTTTTCTGAGGTCTTAAGTAGAAATCATTCAAATCAGCTAACCTGCATCTAATTCACATTATAGAAAGCCACTAAACCAGTGGATTGAGTCTCCAGCCTGCAGGCCAGATAAAGCCTGTGGATCCATGTTATCCGTGTACTCTCCTGCTGGCAAATTTCTAAGCCCTGTAGGCTACATGTGCTGTGTGTATGGCCCAGGCCACATACACTTGATCAGGCCTGGGGCTGGGGCTGAGGCCATACACTGGGCCAGCCGGGCATGCCAGATCAGGACCTGGCTAGACACACTGGTTTGGGACCATGAAATGGATCTGGCCTGCAGAACACCACATTAGTCAACCTGCTCACAGGGCCAAAAGGTTTGGCACCACTGGATGAAACAGTTCAACATTCAGCAATAAAGCTCTAGGCTGTATAACAAGAAGGATTTCTATACCTCCCTGCCTTTCTGCCATCTGACACCACCAGGGAAGGAATCCTGCCTTGTCTGCACATCAGAGAGTACCTCAAAAGACACCTCTCATGGACCCAGAGGAACAAACTTCCACCTTCAGCTTCCTCTGTAGAAAAATGAAGTTTATTGTCTACCTGTGGGCACCTTTTACCATCTTTAAATTTTCCCTGAGCCTAAGGAAGGGCGCATGGGCCCGAAAGCTTGCAAAAAAAATCTTTTTTTGGTAACCTCTTAGTTGGTCTAATAAAAAGGTATCATCTCTGAATTAAGAATTCTAGAGTTTTGCGTTCCTCAATAAAGCTGACACTTCAATAGCAAAAGGTGTTTCAGGTCTGGTTTGGGTGCATTAGCAGAGCTGTGCAAGGCAGAGGTCAGCAACCTTAAAATTTAGTGCACCATTTCTAAAACACAGCTCAGTCTGATGGTGGGCTACTGCTTGCAACCTGTCCAACTAACATCTCTTCCAGCCCACAAGCCATAGGTTAACCCCTAGCACAAAGGAACTTGTAAAGTGTAGTTATATGCTATTGCAAGTTCATGTAGCACTTATACCTTAAGATCATCACATTCCATATCTTCTCTAGGCTTACTCCACAGCTTTAGGTATTCCACATATTTTCGTTTTTCTTCACGTAATTTCTCTCTTTCCTGAAATAAAACACTTTTCAGAATTAGCCATACAATTGGTTGCATTTTATTACCAGGCTCTGCTACTAAAGCCCTGCAATTCTATTCAATTATTTGGTGAACAATAGACAATTATGTTCAGTACACAATAAAAACCTGTTTTTATTTTGTACACAAAGATGCTTAAAGTAAAAATAAATTGCAGAACCAGCCCAATAACAAGCCCAAGGATCATCAAAATGGGAATTTTGCAAAAGCAGTCATGATAGAGAGGTAAAAATTGGAATACCTAATTGATCAGTAGTTTTTCTTGTTTTCCAACAGATAGAAAACATGCATTTATAGATTAGTCAAAGGGATACTTTCCAATTAAAATCTGTTGGTAAAGAAGAGGTTTGAACCACTCAAACATCAGGAAAGTAATTCTTGGCCAATTCAGATGTTTGCCTTGAGGCAAAACAATTCAGCAGATAAAGATACCAGCCACACTTGCTATATTTAGATGTGGTTACAGCAAGATGTAAGGCAAGGTAAAGAATTTTTCAAGTTCAAAATTTATTTCAAGTAGGAGACAATAAGATAGCCAATAACATGTTCCTGAATGTGTCAGACTACCATAAAAAAAAATTCAGCATCTGCCAAAAATTTAATCGCCCAATATATCACTAATGCTGAAACAGAAAACAAAACAATCAGATGGCACCTTTAATTGCTTCCATTAATCTGTGGGAAAGGCTATATAGTCCAGTAATCTGAATGGCACATGTAGGTTATTATGAAGAGCAAAGGACTTTATATGCAAGGTGCAAATTAAGGAACACTAACTAAAAAAGCAAATAAGCCAACCAAAACCTGAATACCATTATATTTTTCAGTATTTTATAAATATGCATATATGGAAGTCACATTACTTTTTCCTTTTCAATCTTGAGTCTCTCTTTCTCCTCTTTTTTCTTCATCCTTTCTTCTTCCACAATCTTTTTTAGCTCTTCTCTCTTTTTCTCTTTATCTTCTCTTTCTCTCTTCTTTGCTTCTATGGCATTTGCCTTTTCTCTCTTTAATTTAGCTTTTTCAAAAGCTGAACAGAAAGAGGACTTTTACCATGTTGCAAATTAAAATTATGTGAAACACTTTAAAACAGACAGATTGATAAATAGTTACCATGTCAAAAGATACTGTTATGAACACTGAATTGTTTCTATGCCAACCAAAAATCCCAATTCTGCTCTCTCCAGCAATATTTGAAGATCAGAATCCAAAAAACACTTGAATTTGCAATACCATTATACACAGTCCACAGAATGATTTTAAGGAGATGGAAATCTTGTACATTTCCCCTAGCATATAAAAACTTAAAGTTGAAAAAGTTAAGAAATAACTTGAATAACTAACAACAACATTTTATAACTGTATAACCAACACACAGTTGAGGAATGGAAATGTCACATTAAAGCTGCACAATCAATAGAGCTGTTAATTTAGTTTAAGTAACAACTGTTGCCTTAGAAGTTGAGAGTAAGGAACAAAATGAAATTGTTTCCAATTAGAAATAGGGGCCTGAGAAAACTGAAATACTGACTTGTAAGATTTTTTAAAAGTTAGCAGGTTTCTAGAATGGAGTCTGCCACCTGGTTTCCATTTGGAAGTCACGACAATACTGTTTACATCCCTAGGTTTAATTTCCGATGCAGTTTAGTTTAGCTGTCATGTTTGAACTATAAAATTAATAAGACTTCATAGCAGCAGCTCTTTAGATCAAGTACTACCTGCAACCTAGCCTATGCCACAGGCCACAAGTCTCCATCCCTCCCCCAAGAGTACCCAAGCTGCCTCTGCTTACCCTCACCAGCAATCCCTATCCCCAACAGCAACAGAGTGGCAAATTCCACAGTAAAGGTAAGCACCGACTGTGAGAGCACCAAAGGAAATGAGCAACAGAGCAGCTGCATGCCATGGATTTCCACCCCCCCCCCATGTCATCCCAGACCACTTCACACTTTTGCAGACTGGATTTAACCTCTTCCCAGACTGGATTTGGCTTGTAGGCTGTTAATGCGCATTCTAGCCAGGCAGCATAAAACTTGTAGGGCTGACAACACGCATAGTCTTTACAATAAACGCATGCCACCTCACTTCTAGAAGCAATTCAGTTTGGAGCTGTACAAAGGGGGCATTTGGTATCCTTGATCATCCCATCAAATGAAAGTTCAGGTAAAACATCTTGTGCTAATGTGAAGAACTAGATCAAATCTCATACTTGGATTCTTACAGGATTCAAGCACCTAAGTGTCCTCTTCCCTCCTTTGTCACTTTCAGCACATAGGGGTAAGTGGCTTCCATATCAACCTCTTTGCCCAAGTGAGCCCCTTCCTTTCCCCAAGTGCTAGTCTTCTCAGAAGATAAAAGAAAAGCCTCACATAAAAATGGAAATGCCAGAGTTTCTATACAAATGCCAGCCCCCAAGTCTGCAGTCCTTACTCAGTTAAGGCTCTTCTTCAAAAAAGGAGGAATTGGTTTGCCTGAGAAGGGCTGCAGAATAATAAATCAGCCCTTACCTTTAAAAGAAAAGGGGCACCGATTTAATCAAAATAATATTTAAGCCATTTTTGTCAAACCAATGTAAAAAGCTCTTATTTTGTTTCAAGCAAATTATTTTGGTTTAAGTCCTATCTGATAGAGCCCCAAAATATCATTAATACAGTGAGCTTTTGAGCCTGCAGGAACTGGCTCTAACAATCAAAGAAGGGGTTAACTTACCCATGGCCTGCATTTCTTCTTTTTGTTTCTGAAGGCGGGCCCTTTCTTTTGCTAGTTTGTTTCTATTTCCTTGGGTATTTGGTTTATCAGCCACCCTGTCTTCCTGCAGTGGGGGACAGAAAAAGAATCATAGCATCTCTAACAGGAAAATAAATTTCAATTTATCACAAATTTTGAAAGAGTTGAACAAAATCAAGAATACACTGTAGCTTTGCTTCATATTAAAGCTACTGCTGTGGCTTAGGTATTTGTCTAATAATGGGAGAACTGAAACAGGTTTTTGTTTTTTTTACAGTTAAAATTACTTAAATTTAAGTAATAGGATGTGGTTCATATAAACAGGTGCATATCGATTTCCATCTGTTGTTGCCGAAAAGGAGACAAAATGTAAAGTTATTTCTGTGGCTGGCAGAACCACCCCAAAAATCCAGACATTTATCTTTATTTTAATTTCCATCAACTGGAAGGAAAAAGAAAAAAAAAGATTCCATTTCAAGTGTTCCTACTTTCCTCCTCATATCCCCATGTTTACTGAGGAAAATGAGACGCCTTAACATATTGCAGCTTAATAATAATTAAATATTATTCAATAATTTAATCTGAAATAAGGAAAATAATCTCAATGTAAAGTCAGTTTTGGTATTACTTACATGACTTATAGATAGCCTCTTTGGAGGTCTCCCTCGTCGCTTAGTTGCAGGACTGAAGATAAATGTGGGTGGGTCATCAGGAAAAAAGTAGGAGAAAGTTTGTTCTGCTATCTTGTATTTTGCAACTGATGTCGCCTTAGCAGGAAAGTTGAAAACAGATATTAGCTGTTAAGTTAATAGTTCTTCATGCACAAACTCACAGTTAAATGAAGAATTCAGGAAAACAATGAAGCTACCTATAAATCTGTTAGTGAGGGTAAATTGTATTCTAAAAATACAGAAATAATCTAGTAAGAGGCGATTGATAAATGACAGATCTCAAACATCTCACCAGTTCCTGCTGAATAGTAGTGGTAACGGAATATTTGTGCCTGAGCAAAGAATTTGGCCTCAAAAAGAACATGTGTGCAAACTTCAGTTAAAGTCATTTTAAAACACATTATTTATTGAAAGGTAGTTCTTACATATTTGTCAACACTAAAATTCAAGGATGAGAATCTTGCTCCCATTTTGGTGTCTGTATGCCATGTAAAGTTTCCCTTAAAAATGGTGCTGGGAAGGGGGCAGGAAAAAGGTGCTTGCAATACAAAGACCCCAGGCGGTGCTACAAGACAAGACAATAGGCAGCCCAGAGAAATTGCCATAACTTAGCCCAAGAATCTCACTAGTCCTCAGACAGCACAGTAGCTTGAGGTTATTAAGATTATTTAAATCTGACCTAGGCATCCACCACCATATTCTGCAAAAATCTAGAGATTCAGTACAGGCAACCCCTGCTTAACGCAGTTTTGCTATAGCGCTCATTAAAAATACCTACCTGGTTTCACTTAGTACTCAGTGGTTTCGTTATAACACTCAGCGTGGCAGGTAGGGAGAAACAGTGGTGGCAACAGCAGTGGTAGCTACATCCAGTGAAGTGGTGAGTGGCAGGTGGTGGGGCCCAGGTTGGGGTGGCAGGAGCAGAGGGTCCACTCCAGCACGTGGTGCTGGAGCAGCCCGTGGGCAGGGAGAAGCAGCAGTGGTGGCAGGCATGAGCACAGGGCCCGGGCTGGTGCCCGGGGCCAGGGCCAGCAGGAGCATGGGGCCCGGGCGAGCCAGTGCTCAAAGACACGTGCTCAGTGTTTCCCACCCCAGCCCACAGTGGAGCCAAGCCCACAGAGCCCCACCGTCCCCAGACTGCAGCCTGTGATCCGTGCTGCTTTGGTCATGCACTTACCCACTGGAGCCCCACTTCTCACCATTAATCCCTAGGTGGGCAGGTCCCCGACTCAGACCCCACAGGCAGGGTGGCTGAGGCCATGCACAGGTGTGCTGGTAGCCAGCAGGTGTGGGCCAAAGGCCATCACAATGGCAGAACAATAAGGCCAGGAGGAGCCGATGCCTTCCCTGACACTCCAGGCAAGGCACCGCAGAGGCTCCAGCAGGGCCAGGGCCAGGGCCAGCAGAAGAAGTGCAGGAACCAATTATATTTATTTATATTAAACCCTACGAGAAAACGGGTTTTACTTAAAATGTGGTTTCACTAAGGGCTCATTTTTTCAAGAGCCAATTAACAGTGCTAAGTGGGGTTTGCCTGTAGAGGAACTGACCATGAAATTTTACCACAGCCTTTAGCATTCTGAGTTTTGCCAGTTAGGATTCTTGTCATTTTAGGATTGATTCAAAGCCCACTTGAGTCAAAATGGATTCCAGTATACATCTCCTGCTGCAGAACAGGACACAAATGCTGTAAATGTAATCATTTGTCTAGAACAGGGGATGTCAACCAGGGAAACATGTACCCCTGGGGGTACTTGGGAAGGCCCCAGGGGGTATGCAGCGTGCTGTTGCTGCCAAGCATCCAGCTGCTGGAGGACCACCCCCCTGCTCAGCAAGGGCTGCTGGGGCAACCCCCCTGCTCCACATCTGGAAGGGGGTCACCGCCTCAAAAAAAAAAAAAAAAAGGTTGAAAACCCCTGGCCTAGAAGGATAATTTTACAGTAAAGAGACACTAGCTTGTTATGACATGACTGACTAGCTATATTTTGTATGATTTAAAGAACACATCACTTGTATGCTATTGGTGAGAAAGGGAAGATAACATACTAGAATTCCTTTTCTTGCTTAAACACGCTATCTGTACTGTATTTCAAAAAGGACATCTAGTAAAACCTTATTTAAATTTTGAGTGAAAAAAGGGGGGAAAAAGTTAGTTATTGGCGAGAAGAGTTTCTATAACAGGTGCCATTTGGAATAAGAGACAACAGTGCAATTTTAACTTAATGCTTTATATAAATCCATACTAGAGTCCAGTCCATTTGTTTAAGAGAGTCAAATACCTACTTACAATTAAGTTTAGTAGCCATGAGAAGTGGAATTTACTCTAGCCCAGAAAACAGCTATTTAAATAGGTAACTTGAAGAGAGAAAGTACAAACATTAAATTAATATTTCTAGATCAGTGTTCTCTCTTTCTCTTCCCATCCCACAGAACAATTTCACCCTCTTATTTACCTTAGTTTTAATGACTCCATCATGTTGTTCACAGTGTTGTTTCAAAAAAAGTTTAAGTCTATCACGAGAAAATAAATGTTTTCTCCTGCTGTAATAGGAAAAAATACGTTACCAATGATGTTTGATCTACATTCTCTTATTACTGCACATTTTGAGATTGTACTTCAAATGAGGAGACAGAAACTTTGCCCATTGGAAAACTCATTTTATTTCCTTCCCTCAGTCAGATTGTAATTTAGTATTATTGTAGCTAAATATTGCTCTCAGAAATTCTAATGAGAATAAATATTGCTTCAGATATAAGGTAAGAAACAGCCACTTAAGTTCTCCACAATAGGGAATCTGACTTTGTTTTAAAACCATAGAAGAACAACATATCACGTGTGCATGTGTGTGGGTGCACATGCACAAAACCATGAAAAATCCTCCATAGCCTATTGTTTCTACATGACCCCTCAAACAAGTTAAACACACCCCTTATTATTTTTGTTAATACATATTAAGGAGTGGCAGAAAAGGTCCAACCAAAGATTGCAACCTCACTGCCTGACAGGGTATGTGAACATACATAACAGGAGGGACAGTACCAACACTGAAAAACTAACTAAATAGCATGCAATAAGATAAACAGTATTTCTGATTTTACAAATGCCCCATTTCAGCAAAACAATATTTAAAAGAATGTTTGAAAGTAAGCACATGCTTAAATGCTTCGTTGAACAAGTTTGGATTGTTCAATCAGGACCAAAGTGACTTGGCCAAAGTTGCATAAAAGCGGTCTCCAAAACAGCTGGCAGTTGAACTGAGACAGCTTAAGAAACAATATTTTAACCTCAACATTCTTCCATCCCCCAATCCTGTGTAGAGATGTTCTTACTACACAAAGAAATATTTCTAATATTATTAAAAACAAATTATGATATAGAAAGAAAAACTGGAACCAAGTTATTTGTAATACTTCAAATGTTACTGGAACCATTTGAGGGCGATTTCCTCAAACTATTAACTCAAAAAAGGTTTTGTTTAAACTCACTGTCATTTAAATTATGTAGTTTTATGTACATGAATTCTCCATTTTAAAAGGAGTAAAAATATATGTTGCCATCTGTAAATCAGTTGAACACGATTGCAGGACTTTATTTAAAAAAAAAAGGGAACTGTTGAATAAACACAAACACCACAATACATTATACAAATAGACAATCATTTGTTTCAGTATTTTTCACTAGAGACTTTCAACTAAGTATTATTAGTCGGGTCCTGATCAAAATTATAAGTGCATCAGGTAACCTACATGATTCATCTATCAAAAAAATAAGGCAAGTAATTTTTACCTTAACTGAGATGCTTTTACAATTACAGATTCATATAGCTCTTTTTTAATAGGCTGGACTTTGTACTTGAATAAGGAGGGATCAATTATGGCTTTTTTCTTCCTAAAAATAAAGTAAAAAAATTGAAGTCAGAGACACAAATAAATTCTTTAATAGAGATTTTAAATCAAAAACTTTAAAATGCTTATGTATTTCCAGGAGCTTATTGTGCTTTGCATGTAAAAATGCTCACAATTTCTAATGGAATGAGAACTTGACTCAGTAAGAGCATTAAAACAAACATTTTAAGTCGTGTACACACACACATACACCTTACTCCATACTAAATCTTAAACAACAACAGGATAAGCCGATTTAATAAATACAATTAGTTTTGAAGTTTATACTCCAAAATGCATGGGAGTTATCATTACTTCCAGCCATGAAGCAAATCACTATACTACTGTAATAATTTAAATACAACACTGTAGCTGTCAATATGCTTAAAGGAAGAGTTTGCATGTCAATACATTCATTTTTCTTTTTGGGGGGTGGGGTGCAGGGGGGAGAAGGGAGGAAAAGGAAGCAATTGACAAAAATACAGAGTGAACTAAAAAAACAAAACAAAACCATTTAATTTACTACAAATTAGAGGAGCACAGCAGAGACTGAATGTTTTCCTGATGGCAAGTATGTGAGTTTTTGTAACCAAGATTAAAAAAAAACAAAAAAAACACCATTTCTCAAATGTGGGTCTGGGAGACTAAATAGCAGGATTAAGCTGTACCAAAACAGCTTTCTTCATGACCTTAAAAAAATTCTCATGAGGAATTCTTTAAAATTGCTAGATAAAAACTAAAGGTCCAAATAGCTTCTTGAAAGTTTTATTTATTTGACTTAAAAACACTACCACCCAGTCTGCACATGGTCCAAAAAGGAAGTATTAAGCTTGTTCAGGGCAATGTATCCACTGGACTTATGGATTACAACTCTAATGCAAGGTCTTGGGCATACTATATTTAAAGCTAAGATTTTGTCACAGTGGCAAGGAAGCCATTAATCAGAACGTAGGCCACCACACTAAGTTAGAGTGGAAACACACAACAGAAAAAGGGATGTAGTTCAACCAGGAGTGCTAGCTTCTAGAAAAAGAGTGGGTACACTAGCCTTCTCAACTAGTCCCATGAGACAATACTCTGTACTAGTGAAATACCCTCAGTAGGATCATTTAGCTGCTGTACACTTGCATCAGACTTGCTTGGCAACCTTTCTATGAATACTCCTGCCTCCCTTTTCCTTCCCTCCCTCCCCCAAACTTACTATTACAGTGCCAAAAATCTTATCCTTAATTATATACAGTCAGGTATCTATCAAAGGGTAGATGTGTCAAACTACCTCATTCATACAGATCACTCTCTCAGAAGACTGGTTAATATATTGACTAGCCATCTTCCCTCATATATAGGTCACAGAGACTAATTAGGGATTCAGTACAGCCTTATTTAACAGGAATTTTAACATTTCTGCTGATTTGATGGCATAACATTCATTGATCATGTTAATGCTAAGCAAGCCTCTTAAATTTGGGACTGAAAGGCATATGAAGAACATTTTTGAGAAAGTAACATCTTATAGGTTTTCAGCTGTGGATCAAAATTTTTCACTGTTAATCTTCCATAGTCTAAAAACCAAAACAAAACAACAACAAAACCCCCCAGAATAGTTAAGGTCACGTGAAGATTTGTATTAGAGCACTTCCTACATATGAACCCAAATGTTTAGTTTCCTCCTGTACATTAACACATTTATTCAAGAAAGGATGGATGAATAAATAAGTGAATGAGCAATAATAAGAAAAAAGTTCTCTCATCACACAATATTCAAGTGGAAGACAAGGTAAATCAGAATTACTAGTAGTAAAATGGAAGTATTTTCTAAACACATCATGGGTTTTTAGTAGATTCCCAGTACCAACACCAGATGCAAGAAAAACTGAGACCGATGACCATCAAATGAACCTGAACCTCTTGTTGCTTTGGCCAAGGAATAAAATCTAGTCTCATAAATTTATTCTACCAGTTATAGCAATATATTACCATAGACTGCCTATTTAATAATCAGATCAGTAAAAGACCCTATACTACATACCAAATTCACCTCCCTGCCCCAGAGTCCAGCATAACTGCTAACTGAAAAACAGTAAAATACATAAACACTCAGCCTAAGCTTGGAGAGGAAGCAATAATGCTCCTAACATTCTCCCTCACCTACATTTCTTCTGGCTCAAAGAGATGGTCCCACCTCCTTTAATTCCTATTTGGAGATGAAGAGATGCACCTGGCTGCATAAATTAGCAGTAATTACCCTGAATTTTAAAGCACCTGGAACAGGAACAACTAACAGAAGAGGTTTGTACATACAAGGGCTCTAATCTGCTATCCTATTGTCTTCTATCTCTGCATATTGTCTAGCAAGAAAGAGAAGCAGGGATTGGATTAGTTTTTTCTAAAAAGGAATTACAAACTTTTAATGTTTTCCATCATGGTAGTGAGGGACCATAATCCCATACTGAAACAGAAAAGGAAGAAAAATTCCTTTCTACAAGCTCATAAGTTAAGATACACCTATCCATCAGGAGTCCAAATAGGATAATTGTCAAACTAGAGAATGGAGAGGGCACCAAAGAATAAAATAGCTACTAGATCTACAGTTGGGCAGATAACACCTAAAGGGCAGCAACAATTTATCCATACCCAGTCTATAGACTCAAAGTCTAGCCCCTGCCAGACAGTGGCACTACAGCCATGTGGTCTGTGCAGGTTGGTGGGATGATGAATCCCATCTAAAATTAGCCTCTCACACAAAGACAAATTTACTTTCACTCTATGCAGGGTAACAAATTTATTTTCTAGTGCACAACCCAGTTATCTATTCAGGGAAGATCTGCACAACAATGCTTAAGATGGTCTAAAATTATGCCATAAATACACCTAATAACTATTAAAAAAAAGCAGTGAAGCTTTTCTATTCCCAGAGCTGCTCACTTCTAGGTGTATTATGAGCTCTCTCTAAAATAAGCAGATAGACTAACAGACAGGAGAGAGCAAAAACTAATCTCAGTCTGGTCCATGTTACAGGGTCAGAAGCTCAGTGTTTCACATTCGGTCATATCCACTCACTGCTTCTAGTTAAAAGAGCATCCATTAACTTCCTTTATTTATATAACACTTAAGGAGTAGTAACACTTCCTGTAACAGGAGTCAGTGGATATCTTCTACTATCATGTGATAAGGCATATTCTCTTACAACTCTGATCCATGTAATGTTACTAAAGACAGGAAACCAAGACCATTTTCTTAGCAGTACTCAATTTGTCACAAGAGCTTTATACTACCTCCTTATTCAAACCACAGGTGCTTCAAATGAAGCAATACATGTTTGAAATTGGGCAGAAGGCAGGGTGGTGTTGCACCTAATAGACTAGCTAAATCAAACATAGCGCAGGCTTTTGTAAGCAGTAAGCTTATTTCTTCATTAGATGCTGTGAAGGGACACACCTGATGAAGTAAGCCTGCTGCTTATGAAAGCTCATGCTATACATATCTCAGTTATATATTAGTTAGTCTTTAAGGTATAAATCTACCCTTCCTTCTTCCTGTGTTTAGACTAAGGTGGCTCATTACCTACCTATGCTCACTGACCCCACCACTCAGCTGAATGAAATAGACTGCAAGCAAACTATACAAGAAACTTGCTCAGGTACGCTGATTTTCTTTCTTGCCAAATGAAAGCAGATGAATATCATACCAAAGGGATTCCAGGCAACCCATCTATTCTGTTCTACATACCATTCAGCCTTTTCTGACAAGCTTTACTCTCTCCAAGAAACTGAGGAACCACCTTAATGTTCTGTACATCAAACAAAACCACCCAGATATAACAGTAATTTACCAAGAAGAAATGCATGCATCTAGCCATGAAGCCCATCACAAACACCTTTTATTTTTCCAGGATGTCCCTCCATAGCATCTGATAAAGTCCACTGCTTACAAAAGCTTGTGCTATAAATCTCTGATTTAGTCCAGAACAAGGGCAGGCAATAATTTGGGCTGGAAGGCCACTTAAGGAGTTTTGGTGAGCGGTTAAGGCGGTGGGGATGCAGCCCCAGCCCCAGATCATGGCTGTTTACGCTGCTGGGTACAAATGGGGGGAAAAGGGATACAGGGTGATGCCAACTGATCCTATCCAGCCCTGTGCCCATCTGCCCTGTACCTATCACCAGGGATGCTGGAAGAAGTGGGGTGGGTCTTCATGGAGACTGGCCTGGGACCCCTACAGGCAAGATACACTCAGCCAGGCAGACAGGATGGGGCCACAGGCAGGTGGGAAATGGCATCCAGGAGTGGGATGTGTAAGTAGGTCTGATCATGGGATGGTGGCAGCATAAGGCTGGGGCCCAGGGCAGAACCACAATCCACTCCCCACAAATCTCTGCAACAGGCACTAGTTTGGCAGGCAGGAGCTAGCTGGTGCTACCCACAGGACCAGTGCCCATCACAGGGACATGCAGGAAGCAGATCACAGCTCTGCTCTGGGCCCTGGTTCCTCACTGGCTCATGATCCCATTCCTGCTCACCCATCCCACACCCAGATGCCACTCTCCGCCCACCCACCTGCAGCCCTATCCCATCCCATCCACTCAGCTGAGTGTGCCCTGCCTGAGGGGGTCCTGAGCCAGCCTCCATGGAGACCCCACCAAGTCGCCCACTCTGTCTGGTGCTCCAGCAGTAGGTGCAGGCTGGACAGGCTGGGGTGCCCAGGCAGCAGGGCTGGGTCTGGCAGTGGCAGCGCAGATGCTGGCAGTGTGACAGCAGAATAAGCCACCACTCCGGGGGCTGCCAGGAAGCCAAATCTAGCTGCTGTGCCACCCCTGCCCCACTTCCCAACCCTGCAGACTACAGCTCCCAACGTGCCTGAGGGCCACACCAGGTGGCACCTCTGCTCCTGGGGGCAGCAGGACCTATCATGGGCTGGAGAGAAATCACTTGACAGGCCGTATTGTGCCTAACCCGGTCTAGAAAGTGCAAATCTACATTGCCTTTTACACACTTGCCATTGAGAATCTACACATTCATAACTTGCACACTTTAGCCCAGTGATTCTCAGCCAGGGTGCTGCAGTACCATGGGATGTCTTGAGATCCTTTCAGGTGTGCCATGCAATATTACCACTGTTAAGTGTATAGACATGATTCACAAGATAAACCCAAATAATTTCAAATAAGAACCCACAATGTTAAAAAAAATCTGCCCAGTGTAGTCTTTCCACGTTCTTTTGAAATCAAAATCACCGTGTTGTATTTCCATAGTCAAAAAATATATTGTGGAAATGGGATAGTAATACTATAATAGTCATCTCAGATTAGAATACAACCCTAAAAGTACAAGTCCTGATCTTGTAAGAAGATCTGCTTAAATGGATCCTAACTAACAAAGCACTACTGAATCAAGCTCAAAGACCAAAAACCAAAATGAACAAGTGTCTAGCCTTAATGATATGTTTGCAGAAGTGGAACCCAAGTCCCAATTCTGCAATATCTCCAGTATGCCCTAGACTGTCAGAATGGTACCAAAAGGAATTTATTTTTTTACATGGAAAATTCTCATCCCTCTTCTATATTTCTCATCATCAAATTTTATTTGTACCACTGACAGAGTTTAAACAAAAGATTGTATGTACCAGTCCATTTGCTCTTCCTACTTGCACCTATAGCAAAACCATACAACTGAGTCTGAAAACTTTTCTATATCAATGGAGATATGATACACTTAATCAAACTTTTAGGAAAAACTGGATGATGAGGAAGAGAGAAGTTCATTCAACAAAAATAATAAAATAAATAGAACAACAGACAACGTTGTATTATCTTTTCCTTATTTACACTAAGGTGAATTCTCTATATAAAAGTATTATTAGTGTAATAAACCTGAATTAATGTTTTTAATGTTACATATATGGTATAGTTTTGCTCAAAAAACCCCAATGCAAATATTTGTTTACAAGCCTGAAAAAACCCCCAGAAAAGAGGAAGAGCTCTGAGGCAGAGTAGAAAACTATATGCCACTACAATCCTAAAGACAATGCCACCTCAAATAGAATGTTTCTTACACCTGAGTTATTTTCTTACTAAAACTCTGGCTAAGTGCACTCAAATTGCCAAGTTTACAACACAAGGCATCTGTGAATGTTCATTTCAGACTGCTCAACCAGCTGAATATGCTGAGAGCACACCAAGTGATCTGCTTCAAACATGACAAGCACACTAAATCAGGTTATCCTCATTCTGAAAAATATAATCCAAAATGTTAATGCATTAGCACAAACATCATTTACCCATTTTGCACAGATGTGCTGTGTGTTTCTGAATCATCACTATCGCTGATGACAATAGTGTCTCCATCAGTGCTGTTGATATGGCCATTAGCCATTCCATTGTGATGTGTTGGAGGTATGACTTCCAAAATCTTGCATTGCAATCTGGAAAGTAAAAACATTTTATAAACATAAAATTACTCCACTGATGCAAAAAAGTCAGAATTCATTCACCAATTTTAAAAGGTAAAATTTTAATGCAACACCATCTTGTCTACTGCAAAAATTAAAGAAAAAAGTTACTAGATAGTATATGAATTCTATTATGCTACATATAACAAATAAAATGTGTAAAAGTGCAAATTTACCTACACACACACACCAACTTGACCAATCAGGGTAGCAAATTATGAGAATGTAAGCAAAATCATATTATTACATGCAAAGCAACTTTGTTTACTTAGATGTCTTCTTACAGTTAGTTTGCAATCAATGGCAGTTGTTTAAAAGCATGTTAGTTGTTACTTAGAAATCAGATAGTTACAGAAACCTTTTACATTAATTTATACAGTAACCTAAGGAGAAAACACAGGATTTTGTGATGCCAAAGAATTTATGCTAGAAGATCATCCTCCACTATGTTGATGACCTAAATAAACAAGGCTAAAATGAACATGTGTATCTAATCTTTATAATGGCCTATTTTATCTCCTGACACACATTACAGCTCCATCTGGTGCGCACACACTTGACAAAAAACCAAATCCATTCCTTTGCTACAATAAATGCTAGTTAATTAATATTGTTCCTTTAAAAACTATGTTATGAAAAATGCATAATTGACACTCATTTAACATAATGGATAAATATATCATAAACAATATTTAACAACTTACTTCCATCCTTTCCTGGAACTTCTAGGTAGTTATTTTTAGCATAATCTCTCAGAACCTATCTGCACCATAACAATTATTCATTGCACACAACAGATGTTGTCTAACATTGTAACCAAGTCCTTAGTCTGTGTGTGTGTGTGTGCACACACATGTGGAGGCAAGGTAAGAAGACAAGTGTACTAACAGATCCTTCTTTTCAAATTATTATGAACTGCAATCTTAAGGCATGATCATCCCCTTGAAGTGGGAATATGTGAACACGTCCAGAAGGATAATTAGAGATCACTTCATTTAAAAGATTAATACTGGGTACACATCAATACATTTTAAGAGAGGCTGATTCCTACATTGGTTTTGGCCAGAACTATACCCCCCATTACAGAATGGTACCCTCTGAAACACTAACTCACTAAAAACACAGAGACCATGTAATGTTTTTAAAGAGAGATCATTTTTTAGAAGAAGACAGAGTAAAGGACTTGACAGCTTAAGATATCAACAGCGAGATACAGAACCTTTCACCGCTATTTCAAATACTATGCAAGTCATTAGTAGCCAGACACTTCCCCCCTAAAAGCTGTAGATTGACTTACAAAGTAAATCAGTTAATAACTTTCCAAGACACAAAAACTACTCTTGTGCCTATTTTTAGCATACTATATGAAGACTAAAGTACTGATCATCTCCAAGATCCCTTCAACTGAAGACTGAGGCACTGACAAAGAAATTGAGGGAAGTTTACATTTCTGCTCATATTCTGTCAGTTGTGGGAGTAAAAGAAATGTCTAGCAACACTTCAAAACAGTGATTCTCAACCAAGGTGATGTCATATCATTTGAAAGGTGCTACAAGGCATGCAGAGATAGGCAGATAAGTTAAACAGCAAAAGGGGAAGCTCAGTCTTGTCCCTGACTGGCTAAACCATGACCCTCCACTGCCCAGCCCCTCTGCAAGGAGATGAGCACTGTAAATCACTTTTATGAATTGAATGCCAATTTCAAAAAGTTATAGAAGAGTGCCTGGAGTCCAGTGAGGAGTGCTCTGAGTTCAGAAAGGTTGAGAGAGTACAACAGCAGGGAAAAACTCCCTTCCCACTTCTCACTCCACAGACTCCAGAGTGAAAAGCAAGTAGGAGGCTTGCAACACCACTCCCTCTGCTCAGCCGCTATTACTCAGGAGCTGAGTGGATTGAGCCAAGTGGGGCCTAGACCCTTGCTCATTCCTCACACTGGGGCCTCCAGTGTTCAAGGACTTAGTGGGGAGCTGCTGGTATTGGCTTGGCTTCTCCCCTCTCTTCCCTGTCATTGGAAAGGCTAAAAGCAGCTGCTCCTATGCCTTCTCTGCACCAGGGTGACCCTGTATCTCTGGAAGGGACAGAAGCCTTTTCCTGCAGCTCCATTTCTCCTGGCCTCTGGGAGGAGTTAAACTGTGGGAAAGTGTATAAACATTCATTCTCCTGGTTGAAGTCAGGTTATTTTTCTCCCAGAACCACAATTTTTTCTCTGAGAAAAAAAAAGCTGAAATACCTGTACACTCATGGTTTCTACCAGGAGAGCAGAAATTCTTCCTGTAGAAATAAAATGTCTGTATGTGGCCTCAGTCCTCCCTCTCAATATATAAATGTATACTTAATGCTCACTGGTCAGACAACCAATGAATCGTATCACATATTTCTGTCTTACAGAGAACATATTAATAGCACAGAACTACACAGATACACTGTTGGATGAACAAGTCTGTAAGAAGTTGCACCAAATATTTACACTATTATTGTAAATATACTTAAGTATACTTAAGTATACTTAAATATTACACTAAACAAGTTTCCCTAAAAAAATCTGGTTCCATTTGGCAAGTATTTGCAATTGTTTTTTAAATGTATTAAGAGCATCAGTGTCTAAGGCCACAGTTGTTGACAACAGCCCCTCATTCTGTGGTGTTCAATCTTTAAAGAGCCACCAGAGGGAGCTCATACATGCTAAAACTGACAAGTGTATTAAAATAACTACATAAAGGCTAAAGTTAAAACAGGCTGAATGCAGTAACTTATGCTAAACTTTACAAATGGTGCCATCAAGAAGAGAGAGATAAAGGTTAAAATAATTTAAAAAATAAAGGACAAGCTTTCAGAAAACTTGAATATTTAGTCAATGAGCATTTCAACACAATACTTTTTTTTAAAAATCAACAGATTATTTTTATCTGTGTGTAAGTTCAGCAGACTGTCTGGTCTCCACTCGGAGAAGAAATTTTGCTTTAAGAAACTACATGTTTTATAAATTTGATCCAGGCAGGTGCCAAGAATCCTTAACACACTTTTTAAATAAAAAAGTAAGTAATCACTGGAACAATTTATCAAGAAAGATTGAAGACTCTCCATTCTATTCAAGTCAAAACCTGATACCTTTTTGGAAGGAACATGTTAGTGAAATAAAAGTTACTGGACTCATTTATTATAATGGATAAATATATCATAAATAAAATTTATTTGGACACATTACATTGGAAACTGGCTGAAATGTGACATAAAAGAGGTTGCATTAGATCATGGGTGTCAAATATACAGTCCACAGGCTGGATTCACCCCACAGAGCTAGGTGTCACAGCCTGCAGACTTTTCCCTGACCCTGGCTGCATTAAAGGACATTCCTGCGGCAGCAACCAAGCACCCACAATACTAGACCTCTTCCTGCAGAGCTGCTGGAACTCCAAAGCTGCTGTTTTCACTTGGGCACTTGGATGCTGCTGCATAAAGAAGCTGTGGTCTTCCTGGGGCTCTCGCCTGTATGGTTGCAGAAACCTGAATGAAAGGAGCAGTACTGGAGCACTAGCAGCACCATGGAGAAAAGTCCACCACAGCAACTAGTTCATGCAGGGGGAGTCAAGCACCCAGGCTTCTTACCACCATGCCCCTGGTCAGCTGGAGCAGACTCCATATATGACACGTGTCCTTGACCAGCCATGCATGGTGCCACATGCAACATAGTTCCATACCTGCCAGAGAAGGCAGGGCCTGCACTAGATCTGACATGCAGGGAAGTGGGGGAAGCCTCTGGGCCCAGTCTTGCCCACAGGGCCAGACGTCATTCATCTGGCCAATGGACCGGTCCTGTGCCACTGGACAGGGCATGCTAGGTCAGATGAGTTAGAAACCCCTGGACTAGATGATATATTGATCCCTTCTGGTATTGAAAATACATTAAAAAACAAACAAACAAACAAAAAACCACCTTTTAACTTTACTGCACTGAACCTAGGTCTATTAGCTGCAAAATTCTTCTACATTAAGCAGGTTAGACTCTGTCTATAGAGAGCGCAGTTGTTTCCTTTCAATATTTCTCACATTCCTCAAGTTTGTGCCATATGGATACCCTATTTCATACCCTATGGCACATAAAAGAAAACATCTAAATACTGAAGTAAAAACTTTACTGAATAATAACTCTCAAAATTCTGCCATTTAATTTTGAGGCACTAAGTTCTTAAGCTTTTAAGTACTACCTTCATCAACTGAACAAGAAATTTATTTTAGTCCCCACCTTGCATGATAAGCCACAAAAACAGTTTCTTTAGTTCTAAAACTGTTTCCTAAATTAATTAGGTTAGCTTTATAACATTCCAGTATGAACAGCTACATAGGAATACAGAACTAACACCAGAGCCACCAGAGGGAGGCTCATCAGCATTTTTGGCACTGTGGGAGGTCGTTGGGGCTTGCTGTGGCCTCTCAGTGCCAGTCTGGTGTTGCAGTGCCTTCAAGTGCCAGTGCTTGTTTCCTCCTGCAGGAGCAACTGCCTACTTTTTATTAAGGGCCACAAAAAAGCCCTTAGCCCATGCATGTTTGTCCAATGTGGCTCATGTGTCTTATAGTCATGCTCAGTGTTGGCTGCATTTAATTAACTTCCTAGTTGATTTCCATTGCTGAAACACGCTTTTGGTAACAGTTTAATAATAGACAACATATTTAGATTTCCTTGCATGTGATTATAAAGATGAGGGACTTTTTTTCTCCTTACCAACTGGGAGGAAAACTCTGTCTTTTGTTTGAGTAAATATGGTATTAGCCTGGGTGCAATGCCACACAAATAGGGCTATGCTGCTTCCTATATCAGAGCTAGGGCAGTGTATTTCTGCATGATGCAACACAGTCTGCATCTAACCATGGTACACTAGGCTAATAAGCCAAACTCTAAGTTTCCTAGAGATTGATTCTTCATTCCCCCTGGTCAACAAAGCAGATATTTTCTATACACAATCCAGTTAAATTCACATTTCTCAATCATCACCTTATTTGTGCATACTACTACAGATTAGGAATGCCTTTGGCATTAATACTTCTGCCTCCAACATGAATTTTACAAGTACTGAAAATAAAAGGTCTGATCCTAAGCGAGCACATGCTGTATATTATTTCATTAATGAAATAAGCATGGATTGAGACACATTCATCTGAAATTGCACACATTCTTAAATAGCTTGAAGTTCAACTAACCCATTTCACTCCATTCCCTCCAATGCCCATGGCCAACACATGTCCTCCTTCATTATGATTCCATCCACCAAATGGACATTTTTGTTTATGCATAGAAACCTAAAACTAGAGCTACATTCTGTTCAATGTTAAAGTGTTCTTCTTATAAGAATGACTGACCTGGGGCAAACAATACTTGAAATAGCTGGGGGAGAGAGGGGCAGGGAAAGAATCCTAATTGAATTTCCACACCTAAACTTTCAGACAGTATGGAAGAAAGCCAGCAGCTTCTCTTGGGATTCTGAAAATGTTTCCTATTTTGCATGCATACAAAGGCACACTGCTCTCTTAAGTGTGCACATGTCAATTGTTCACAAAATTGAAATCAATATACAACATATTTTATTCACAGAACCATGCTCATGTTGTGAGAGCTCCCATCTCCCCAGCCCCAAGAAATCCATTCAAAGTTGCCATTTCACCCCAACCTGCAACAACAAGCAAAAAGATTAAAGGTTTTGAGTTTTTCCCCTTGCACCCAAGAGGTAGAAAATTCAAAAGTCGGGTTTGCACAATGCCTGGTCCATTTTATACTACTAAGTAAACCTGTTGGGTTTTGTTTTGTGTTTGTTTGGTTTTGGGTTTTTTGGGGGGGGAGGTTGTATTTCCTGACTTCTTTGTTTAAATTCTAGCTTTAGTGTGTTCTACCTTTATTTCTGTACAAAACAAATGTAAACTACTAAGATCTTGATGGTGCTCCATAATGTCCTGGAAGTATTAGCTGAATTCCCATTCCTGTTCAAAGATGAATTTTCAAAAGTATGTTGATATTTATTTTAATATTTGATGCATATTCCGATTAGCTTGAAAACTACTATGTCACTTGAAGGACTAGAACAGAATATATGGTAGAGTTTGGGTTCTTCCCTGAGATATGACCCATTTTTATCATGCAGCAAACCATGAAGAAAACAGCAGATTGCTGATAGATGGAGTAAGGGAATGTGGTGAATGGTATAAGTCACACTCAATCTGACAGGAGACATTGATCTATGGGTCAGATTCAGTTGTTTCAGAAGCCTTAAAGACCTATCATTTGCAGTAGTTGATCCCTTACTTCTCAGGAAGTCTTTTGGAATCATTTCTTGTAGGAAAAAAACCTCAACTTGAATGAAGTTCATGGCCACTCGGATTACTAGTGTGATTCTCTACATGAATCATAGAAAAGATTTTTCTCAGTTGATCAGCAGCTGAAGGGCTTTAGAACTGTGCATGTTTGCCCTCAGGAGACAGTCATCCAGATACGGGTAAATTTTGGTTCAACAGTCTAAGAGGAAAGACTTGACACCAAGTGCCCCGTGCCTTAACAGAAACCAAGGTAACTGGTATGAATGAAAGTTTATGGGTTTTATGGCCACATAGATGGCAACTTTTAAGCAGAGAACTCTATTTCAACTACAGTGACAAGCAGTACCCAGTGATTTGAGTTAAATCTTGCATCATGCCTAACCAAAGGATAAGAATGGAGTTCAAACTGCAGAGGCAGAGAACTGCAGCTGTCTCATCCTTTCAAAATGTTACTTACAGTTAGATACTCCTGAAGTCAACATGTTATGAAGAATGCTTCTCCTACACCATGGCCTTTCAGCAGATGGATCAGCAAGGTTGACATCTCTGATGTTACATGTTATGAAACCAGCATAGAAGGAGACCCTCAAAGGACTAGGAAAGTGAAAAACTTTTAAAATTTAATTCTCTTTAACGTCTTTTTCATCTTAAATCATTACAAATACCTCAACCTTTAAGTGAGAGTCAATTAGTCAGTCTCTGGGACTCTAGAACAAGATCCAGTCTCTTCAGCGCCACTGCTAGAACTATCCAACCTAACACAACCTTCAAGGAGAACAAGAGAAGATGTCTTGCTGCTCTTAGCCCATTCTCTGTGCTGGCCTCCACAGCCTGAGTCCACTGAACGTTGCAACAGAAACTGGTACTTCTTTGAAGGAACTGGGCACATCTGATTAGCTCTGACACTGATGGTAAAGGAAAAGGACAGAACACCATGAGAACTTGGTCAGACTTACTGGGCCTGAAATAGTGGAGAATGTAACTGTAACCCCTGGTTGCCATTACATACTACCAAAAATGGTTGATTTTTTTTTTTTTTTTTTGGTGCAAGAATGCCATCTGAGTTGTAGAAGCTACTTCTTCCCAATAAACTCTTAAACTGTTTCTGTTCATCAAGTGCAGACCTATGGAGCATTATTAGATCTTCAGAAGCCATACTGTCTCTACACTTATCAATGGACAATTAATTATCTGTTTCCTTCGATGGAGATTTTTCCTATTCATCAGATATCTGCAATTCCTCTTCTATCCATAGTAAGTGCCAATTTCAGTAGTGCTGTGTGGGCACCAATTAAAATGCAGTAGTCTCTGAAGGCAGCAGGGTGACAGAAAAGCCCTCGGCACTGAAGGAAACGTCTCTGGTGCCATGAAGCTTACCTATGACAAAAATCACCTGTGCCCAAGGTGGTACAGTGCTGGATCTAGCCATGTTGATCAGAGCCTTCAATTCCTGAAGGAGGGTGACATCAGAAGCTGGAGGCAAACTTCCAAAAGGTCCTTCCAGGTAGCTTATGCTTTTTGGCACTGGGGAGAAATTAGACTCTCTTGAGTGGATTGGAGGAACTTGTCTGGTTGGTTCTGAAGAGGTCCCCCATTTCTTTAACATATTTTAGGCTGCACAACAATATGTTTGAGACAAACAGTAAAGGCAGAGCCACCAGTCTTGAGGGAGATTCTCCAAACAAAGAATATATAGCAATCTTTGTTCACTTAGGACAAAGCAAACATGTGGTAGTACAGTAAATTTAAGGTGGTGTAAATTCACGTGTAGACATGCCCACAGTATGCATATACCATGCACTCTCACAACTGAAAATAAATAATCTTCTAAATGTGAACTGAACATAACTATTATCTTCCTGATTCTATAAGCACAGTAGCAAAGCTGTTGATACATCTTGCTATTGATCCAGTGCTGCAGTTTCGATTTTCATCCTAGATTGTGCAGAAGGCTGACCCAGAAGTAAAAATGGGTACCTTGTTCTTTCAGCAAAGGAATCAGAGCAATCTCAACATGATGCTAGCCATATCTCTGTGTGCTACTGGCTACCACCATGTGCCCCTAACCATGTTAGCACTATGAACCATCTAGGCTCAGGCAGGCCTTTGATTCTAGTGGCAAACAGCTCCAATGTTTTTACTGAGGCAGCAGAGTATAAACTGAACAATGCCTTGTCAGTTTTCATGACATTCATGAGAACCCTTTGGGCAGCTGTGAACTGAAAAGAATCAAGTCAATCTCAAACTGCTGAAGACTGATAACGCTCCAAACAGTAGAGGCAGACACTAGAACTATTCACTTGAGGGAAAAAAAGTGACTTACATACATACAGTAGTAGCTAAGAGGCTCTGGGACAACAGAGGAATAAGAACAGAAAAGAGGAGGAATGATGCTGCAGCCAGAGAGGGTGCAGAAAACAGATATCAAAATTATCAGACACATGCTACTTTTTTCTCCACTATCACACTCACCCTCCGGTGTCATAAGATACTTTTAAGGGTGTCGCACAAAAATAGCACTCTTAGATGTGCAAACACTTACAAGTGATTCACAAGATAAAGCCAGAATCCATACTGTCAAAAACATTCTAACCTGTTGTGGTTTTTCTGAGTTCAACAAACTAATTACTCTATTACTTTTCAATCATCAAAAAACAAGTGAAAGCTAAGCAGCTGAATTTTCCAAGGGGCACCTAGGATCTATCAAGAGATACCTTAAGTCTGGTAAAGTTGACAACCACTGATCTAGGGGCAGTACTCTGGGAAGATTCCTAGCATCTTTTCCCTTCCCAGGGAGGGAAAAGGAAAAACACATTCTCATTTGAAGAGTGAGGCCAGCCCACTTTCGCTGTCTTTAGCTATTTAATAGCTTCCTCTGCTTAATAGGTTCCTGCTAAAATTTCCAAGCTCAACTTACACAAAGATGAACAAGATAAACTGAAGTGCTAAATCAGAAACAAGGGTCACATTCTCTTTTAACACCTTAAAATTTTTTGGGAAACTGTAAACTATTAACGAATTTAGAATAGACATTTGAGGTCATCCACTTCGGTAGTCTATAAGCAACTGAGCTTTAAAATTAAAATGGTACAATATTTTTAAGGCCTCAATTCAAAGTACTTTGGGATTACAGGCAACCCCCGCTTAGCACTCTTAATTGGTTCCTGAAAAACTGAGCATTAAGCAAAACCAAAATATTTGATGACCCAAGATGGCGACCACAATTGTTTTAAATGACCCAAGATGGTGACCATGAGCGTTATAACAAAACTTGCTGAGCGCTAAGTGAAATCAGGTATCAATTTTAAATGAACATTATAGCAAAATAGCATTACACAGGGGTTGCCTGTACTCACGTACTTAGTTACACATATAGTCCAAGTACCTTACTGAACTGGGGGCTAGTAACCTTTTACCACCTGTGACCTACTAAACAGACTCTGCAAAATTCTACTGTTGAAGGAACTCCTCCCTTAGCAAAAGTGAATAAATACTTAATATTCCAAATATTATTTTATAAAAGTATGCATTGTGCTCAACTATACAGAAAATTAATGTTTGCAAACATAAACTAAACCATCTATTTAAAAGGTAGGCATGTCACTGATTGGCAACTGAAAGCAATTACTCTGCACTGACAGTTCCGTGAATGCTGGGCAAGAGAACGGAATTCTCCTTCCCCTCAAAACATGAAACCATTTGTCCACTACTGTTTCTTTTGAGTCCTACTCTGTAAAGCTAGAGACAGTCATTACACATAAACTGGTTTCATAGTTTCATAATTCAGAAACTGATTTAAACCTGTAACAGAACAGATATTCAGTGCACATAAACCAGTTTGAACATGGCTGAAACTGGTATCAGACTTCACTGATTTGGCTCAAACCGATTTATTCAAATGTCAGTCCCAGACCCCTTGCCAGTTTAAATTAAATCACTCCCCCAGCATCCCAGCATGCTCTCTGGGCTGGGTGAGGCGGGGCTGTCTGGTCCACAGCAGGGCTGGCCCTCCCCTCTGCTCCCTGGCTGCAGCTCTGGCAGTCTCTGCAGGCATCTGCCTGGCTCCTGTTCCCCTTCCCCTCCCCACTCTCTGCTAAGCAGGCATTCCCCCATCCCTCAGAGATACCTCTCAGCATCAGCTAGCAGACCACAAGCTGGCCACCTCTGAGCTGTGGCACACAGGACAAAGGCAGAATCAACAGATAGCTGGTAATATCCCTCTGTTGTTTTCCTAATGGGCAGATACATACTGAGTTAGGGGTGATAAACATTCCCCAGTCCTGAGCAGCCCAGCAGGGAAACCCCTCCCTAATCCTAGCATGCTGCTGGGCCTGGCCAGGGCCCCCTCAGCTCAGCACTGTCAAGGGAAGGGAGGGCTGCTCTAGCACCCCCTGGAGTGTAGCCTGAGCCAGTGCAGGCATGTGCCTGCATTTCTGGAATGAGAAGGGAAACTATCCACCTCCAAATCAGTTCAAGCTTACAGGTCAGACTAACCTGCAAAGATTGAATTAATTCAGGCTCAGGCTTTTTGAATGTATGTCCCTAGCCTAAAAGGACAGGCAATGGGGAGGAATTGCCAGATAAGGGGCTACACAGAAACACAAACTGGGATCTAAGTCACAACCTCTTGACAAACAAAGCAGGAACTTCTGTTAAACTATTTATCAGTGGGGAAAAGAAAAAAGAGCAAAATTATACAGATCACTTATTTTAGTTTGTCATAACTCAGTAGTTCCTAGAAGACATTTCTGTCTAACATGTTTGGTGGCATATATGAAATTAGCTTGGTTCCCAAAAGATAGGTATGCACTTCACATAACACAAACCACGACTATCACTTGTTGTCAGTTTAAACAAAACGCCAAGCATTGAATAAGCTTAGAAAGTTACCTATACTCTTATGCCATACAATGATCTTTCTACCACTCTGCAACATAGAGGTGGCATAGGAATGATCGTACAGCTCGTGTAACAAGATGCTTGTCCAAATAAGTAATGGCTATATATTATAGAAAACTTTATCAGTAAATGTCAAAGAGCTTTACAAGGTGGGGGATCAGTACCATTACCCCATTTTAAAGATGTGGAAACTAAGGCACAGAATGGTGAAGTGACATGTCAACCATCACCCTGCAAGCTAGCAGTAGAAGCTCGTATAGAGCAGGGGTCTCCCAAGTGCTGGACCCAATCTACTGTTCTCTCCACTAAGTAATGCTGCTTTAAAGGCATAAGCCAACCACTGCAACAGTTTTTTGAGGGGAGCTTAATTTGTAGACAGGTTACTTCTTATGTATCCACTATACAGTTCCTTACACCTGGCTCTGAAACATCTGGCTATTGACAAGTAGCAGAGACAAGATAGTAGGCTAATGCATCCATGGTCTATTTAGATACGGCAACACACAGCCTTTCTAGCAGAAGCCTTCATCCACCACAGCCATTAATAAGTCAATATAGTGCTTTTAAAAGCTGTCTTAAGTTTTATTTTGATGGGTATTTATTTTCTATTGTCAGCAAGCAATGACTCTTTTTGCTATGGGGTCACCTAGTAGTCAAATATAACGTAAAATTTATTTCCCTTGATAACTGACAAAAGTCTTTCCCTTTACCAAGATGCCACTCCCTAACTAGCCTCTACTGAGCATATATAAACTATATTTTTGGCACCTATACATCTACCAGCTTTGGGCAAAATTTCAGAAGGATGACAAACAGCAACCATGACTATTGGTGGGTAGGGTGCTACAAACAAACCCACCCCACTTAACAGATTTTAAGCAAGGAGATGCTAGAGTTTCTCAATTAAGTGTTAAGAATTTTGTTACAACATGAACAAAATAGCATATTTTCTCCAAAATTGGCCTCTGAAAAAACCCCCACATTTTTTGGATGAAAATTTCCAGAAGATACGACTTAAAAATGCTACATGGAAAAAATGGTCACTATACTATACAAAGTATATACAGCTATCAATGCTGTCCACAATTCTGCTTGAGATCTCCAATTACATTTTAAAGTAATTTCATTATTTTGTTTTTTTCTAAAATGAAGGAAAAATAATACTTAATATTAAAAGATAGAAATTGTGAACTAAAATGTTAGCAACCTCTCCCATTAAAACGAGCGCTGGCCAGAACACTGTAATTGTCCCTTATTCCTGTGGAAGATGTTCTAGATTTTTGTATTTTCTTCTAACACTCAATTAGAAGAATGATCTACTTACCTTTTCTCTTTATGTGAAAAGGTAAGTAGTAAGACCTCTCACAGTAATCAAAAACTTTTAGCACTGCACAGGAGTATCAATACTTATCTTGAATAAAAATCTAACAAGTTTACCAAAAATCAGAGCCCAGGTTAGTTGCTGAAAATATGGAACTTACAGTAGAAGTGATTTGTTTCTTGAAACATTAGCAGGCCAAATTAAAATTAAAATCAACAAGTCTAACACAGTACACTGGACTAAAAATCCTGTTTCTCTCCACTTCAAGGCAGTAAGTATTCTTGTGTTAAATTCAGTAGAGGAAAAGTTTGGATCCAAAATATACTGTTGATATTTAACTGACTGTGATTTAGCTTGAGTTATTGGAGCCTGAATTGGATCACAAGCTACATGATAACTTTCTCTGCTAGAATGAACAAATCGGCAATCTAATAACTCACTATTCAAATCAGTAGAACCAATGCCTCCAATATGAATAGTGCAAAAGTCTAGTAAAATTTTCCAAGTTGAAATGTAATTCTTTTTACCTTATTGTTAAAGGAAATTATAGTGCCATCCCCTTCCACACTGAGGTACTCTCTGAAAATTCTGTTTGCCCTCAGCTTGCTTTATCCCTGCACCCTTAGTTGCCTTGCTGAGAATTAAAAAAGAACCTCCTCAGTCAGACTGCAGAAAGTTCTTTGTAATTTCTCTGGCTGGCTGTTGGGAACTGTTGTGGTCCTAGACAAGAACTAAAATCAGGGAGACAATCTACACTCTCAACATTTCCTCTGTTATTATATAAGCACTGGAAAAGGAGGAAGAAGTAACCTTACTCAAGAGTAACAAAACAATTCTTCTGCTGTCCAGCAAATATTTTCTCCCAACTTGCATAGGTGGACAGCTTAAGTAGAAGTCTGTACTATGTACCTAAAATTCCAACCATGATAATGTTTTTCAATAACCTAGAAAGTTACATTGAAACAAACTACTTGAATAAGGTTACAAAAGCAATAACACTTGAAGTTATAAAATGTCAGAATTAAAACTGCTTAAACAACATTAATGCATCCTCTTGTATATACATTATGCTATATCTTTAACTACCTGATCATATAGTACATTTTCCATAAAACTCAAGTTAAGTAACGCCTGGATCTTATAAAGTGACAATCCCCAAAATGCTTATTCATACAAATGACTTTTGCACAAATAGCTCCATTGCATTCAATGGGACAACAAGCATTTACGTGATCACGGATAAATTTTGTTACTTTCATTGAGGAAAAAAAATGCAATTTGATTATCGGATGACCATAAATATGTTTCTTTTCAATTAAAAAAAATAAATCAAAACAACATTGTTATAGCACGGATCTTTGAAAACTCCTGGCGCTCTGGTGTAGTGCCCGAAGACTGGAAGAAGGCCAATGTGGTGCCGATCTTCAAAAAAGGGA
>NW_017728947.1:71039009-71058126 GCF_001723895.1 Crocodylus porosus
CTTCTGGGTCTGCAGCCAAGCGCGTGGGGGAACCCCCACCCCCACGGGATGCTCCATCTGCCCCACCATCTCAGTGTCCGCGAGCCACGCCTAGTACCTCGAGTTACGTAGAAAAAACATATAAAGCTGTATCTATGGCCGAATTGTCAAATTCCTCTCTCAGGGCACTAAAGTATCTGCTGCTTTAAGAGCAGAAACTGCCTAGGGAGAGGGCCCTAAGAGCCAGACAGAAACCCCACAGGTGCAGGTTGCTATGGCAGCAGGCTAACAAGGGAATTAGTCTGCACCTGCACCTGGTCAGCTGACCAGAAGAAGGCAGGGCCCTGGGCACATATAAACCCCAGAGCCGAGACCAGCAGGAGTTAGTTCTCTGGCAGCAGCCAAGGGAAGAAGCCTCTAGGGAAGAATTGCCCAGACACACTATGGCTGCCTGAGATGCTGCATGTAGGAGCTTACCAGGTACTTGGCCTACAAGGCACTTAGTGTTGGAGGCAGGGAGGAGAAAGTTTGACTTTTAAAAAGGGACAGAGCACACCCTGACCTACTTGTGTTATGTTATAGCCCAGGGGCTCGTATTTTGGTTGCTGCTTATAAACTGGTGGATTGGGCTGAGGCTATTGGGGAAAGAAGAGGCCTCAATGGGGGCCCACTACAGTGTGAGAACACCAGCACCAGGGGGCACGGTGACAAAAGGGGTGAGCAGACCCCAGTGCCAGGGGGCATGGTGACAAAAGGGCTGCGGAGAGCCCAGCACCAATGTAGGTGCAGAGACAAGGCTGCAGAGAACCCAGAGATGACCAAAGGCCTGGCTAGGCTAGGACCTCAGAGAGACAATGTGCGAATGCCATCTGTGAGGCTTGGGGCATGGTAAAGGGGTGGCTTTGGAGCCACGAATCTAGGCCATAAGGCTGAGGGTGTCCCATGAGGCAACCATTTTGAGCAGGACCCAAAAGGGGTCCAAGAACCCAAAGGGTTCAGTGGGGTCCATCTGGACCGTGCCGAAACACAAACTCGAGGGCAGCCTCCCTATTTATTGTAATTACCAACAAGACGTGATAGGCAAGGAACAGGGTGTCCGTTGAGCAAGACTGGCATGGTTACAGCCCTAAGGGCATCATGGCCATCCCTGGGAACCCCATCCTATGACACTCTCCAAATCAATTTGGAGGCTTCCATTAATCTCTCCAAATCAAATTGGGTCTCCTGATTTGATTTGGAGATTTGGCCACTGAAAAAACACCCCAAAAAAGCAAAATACGTTTCAGCTCAGGATTGCATAACACAGTTCTGTATAGAAACTTTGCATCAGATGGTGGTAAAATGTTTTGTTCACGCTGCAGTGTGACTGGATCTGTAGAGGAAAAAAAGCACTGATTGGCCTTTAGAGTCCAAATGGCAAATAAAGTGAAAGGCTTCTACAGTGGCTGAAAGTCAGAACAAGAAACAAGCGATAAGTGTCCTTGATGTTTACCAGAACCACTGAATGCAGTTTACCAGACAAGAGTGGCTACATTCGAGCTAGTGCAAGCATTTATGGCTGCCAAAATCCCTCTGAGAAAACTGGTAATCTGAAATGAAGGGACTACTTGAACAAGCACATGTCAAATGCTGGCAGTTTCCATTGTGTGAACAAGCTTCACCAGAATTATCTACCAGGAATAACTGCTCCGCATGTTCAGTCTACAAATTCTGCATTGGCAAAAAATGAACTAATGTTGATTTTAGCAGATGAAGTAACAGATGTTCAGGAATGACTATGTTATCCACATTTTATTTGTACCTGGAAGCTGGAAAGACTGCGATTTGCCTGATTTTCAAACAGAGCCAGTTCAACTCATGTCTGTACATTTTTCAACTGTAGCACAAACTGTAACGAGGGCTATTGTAAACTACAGCTTAGAATTTAACAAGATCTCAACATGTCTGGCTGATAATGCAATGTAGATGTGCAAAGTTTTCTCTGTTGTGCTCCATGGAATGATGCCCAATGTAATTTATGTTAGCAGCAATGCACATATTCTGTCTTTAGTAAGAGATACCTGGCGCACAGGTTTTCCTGATGTGGCTAGACCGGTTTCCTCTTTAAAAAAGCATTCAAACACTGTTCAGGCTGTAAGCTTCAATACAGGGAGTTCATCACCAATCAAAATGGGGATCTAAATGCAACTGTGTCACTTCCACCAAAACCAGTGCTTACAAGGTGGAATTTATGCTTCAACAGTTTGTTACCGTGCAAAGAATATTAAGTGCTACCAGCAATTTGTGCATGACAAGCTTGAAAGTCGCACCCAGAATACAGTGTATGCTTAAACTACATGATTTCTTATAACTGGATGACACTGAAAATCAAGTTAAGTTGGTGGCTGAAAACACAATCCAGTTCATGGAGCTTCTAATGTGGTTTGAAAAAGTTCAATATCTTTAGGCTCTGATCCACCAAGCACAGAAGCGGATGGATATGATAAATTGGGTTGAAGACATGGTATCACACAATTTCCAAACTGTCAAAAGTGAAAACCAGAGGAGGCAAGAACTGTTCCAAGCAATAGATACAGTCAATACTACAAGTACGATCAGTCACTACCACCTAGGCTTGAACAACCACCTGCCTCTCTCTCTTTTTTTAGTACTGTTTGCATTTCTTACCCAAATCGGGTGCCCCTTCTGAGTTCTGACCCTCAGCTACTTAAATCAAAACCTGGATGGCAACAAATGTGCACGACACCCAGCATTGCTGCTTACGTGAACTTTGTCAAAGAATGCCGGATGCTTTTGACTATGACTGGATTTTGGGATCCTGTTTACGATTGGTTTCCACATCTCTACACTGGGAAAACACTGCCTACCTATTCCAACCAATTCAGTGGATGCAGAACGAGCAATCTCAGTGTATGGACAAGTGTTCATACTGCAGAGACACAAGATGTCAGCTGCAACTGCTAGTGGACACTGTATGCTAACAACTAATAGGGTTTCAATCAAGGTTAATATTATTTAGTATTTCTAAACTTTTTGTAGACACTAATAATAAATTATGATATAAGTTACAAGTCATACTGGACGCATCTACGCATGCGACTGATGTGCACGAATAAACTCCAGTGTTTATTGCTTATTGCTCTGGAAGTTTTTTTGCTGCTGTTTTAACACATTAAAAAATCTAGAAGATATTGCTGGAGTGGCTGCTCCACCTGGACTCCACATGCTGCAAAAGGTCTTGCTGAGGCACAAACATGCTTCAGTGCAGGGGCTGCCAGCCAGTTAGCCCCGCACTGAAGCACCGTGTGCCCCAGCCAGATGGAGTAGTGTCTACACATGCACTGCTTCACACAAAAAACCCCCAAAACTCCACAGCAGGGTATTACTTGTATTTTACAAGTACTACCCTGCTACGGAGTATAGTAGTTTTATAAGCCCTAATGGTGTCTGCCTGTGCACCCCTGAGATATTTACTGCACAGTTAGAATCATAGAATGACAGAAAATTAGGGTTGGCAGGGTCCTCAGGAGATCATCTAGTCCAACCTCCTGCTCAAAGCAGGACCATCCCCAACTAGATCATTCCAGCAACCTCCAAGGATGGAGGTTCCACTACCTACCCATTCCAGTGCTTCACCACCCTCCTAGTGAGAGAGTTTTTCCTAATGTCCAACATGAATTTTCTTTCAGCCCAATCCTCTAATTTGTCTAGGTCACTCTGAATCCTAGACCTACCCTCCAGCATACCTACTACTCTCCCCACCTTGGTGTCATCTGCGAACTTGCTGAGGGCGCACTCTATCCCATCTTCCAGGTCATTGGTAAAGATATTGAACAAAACTAGCCCCAGGACTGACCCGTGGGGCACTCCACTACCAGCTGCCAACTAGACATTGAGCCTAGACAGATTAGTTAGATAGGCAGAACAGAACCAGATGCTGCTCAACACTGAGAAGTGTAAAGTGCTCTATATGAGGAGGAAAAATCTGGAACAAACTTGCATCCTCGGTGGTGCTACACTAGCTTGCACCATGTCCGAAATGGACCCGGGGGGTGGTCATAATTGACCATAAAACGAATGAGCCACCGGTGTGATGCTACAGTTAACAGATCAAACTGATGCATCTGAAGCAAAACTAAGGAAGTTATTTTCCCGCTCTACTCGGCACTGGTGAGGCTGCAGTTGGAGTACTGCATCCATTTTTTGGCACCACACTTCAAGAAGGATGTTGAGAAGCTTGAGAGAGTCCAGAGAAGAGCCACTCGTATGATTAGGAGGCCCGAAGAGCAAACCATCGGAGGAAAAGCCGATTGATATGGGACTGTTCATCATAGAAAAGAAACTTCAGGGGCATTTGGTGGCAGCTTACAAATATAACAGGGGAGAGCATCAGGGGCTAGGTGAACAACTATTCACCAAAGTACCCAAGGGAAAAACCAAGAGAAACAGTCATAAACCCCTAGAAGAAGGTTTCAGACTGGATATAAGGAAAAATGTCACTATTCATGTGACCAGACTCTGGAATAGACTCCCAGCAGGGGTGATGCACGCACCTACCCTGGAGATCTTCAAAAGGAGACTGGATGCACACCTTGCTGGGGTTATTTGACCCCAGCAGTCTCTCCTGCCCAGAGCAGGGGGGGCAGGACCCGATGATCTCACAAAGTCCAAATCCCTTCCAGCCCTGAACTTCTGTGAATCTGTGAGCTCAATGATCCAGCCAGCTTTCTATCTACCTTACAGTCAACCCATGCTTCCTTAACTTGCTTGCAAGAATACTGTGGGAGACTGTATCAAAAGCCTTGCTAAAATCAAGATATATCATGTCCACTGCTTTCCCTGCATCCACAGAACCAGTCATCTCATCATAGAAGGCAATCAGGTTGGTCAGGCATGACTTGCCCTTGGTGAATCCATGTTGACTGTTTCTAATCATTTTCTTCTCCTCCAAGCGCTTAGAAATGGATTCTTTGAGGACCTACTCCATGATTTTTCCAACAACTGAGATAAGGCTGATGGGTCTGTAGTTCCCTGGATCCTCCTCCTTCCCTTTCTTAAAGATGGGTACTATATTTGCCCTTTTCCTATCATCCAGGACCTCCTCCAATCTCCACGAGTTTTCAAAGATAATGGCCAGCTGCCCTGCAAGCACATCAGGCAACTCCCTCAATACTCTTGGATACATCCCTTATGGCCAAATGGACTTGTACACATCCAGCTCCTCTAAATAATCCCTAACCTGTTCTTTAACCACTGATGGTTGCTCACCTTCTCCCTAAACTGTGCTGTCCAATGCAATAGTCTGGGAGTAGATCCTGCCTGTGAAGACCAAGGTTAAAAAAAAAAAAAGGTATTGAGTACTTCGGCCTTTTCCTCCTCATCTGTCACTAGGTTGCCTCTCCCATTCAGTACGGGTCTCGCACACTCCCTGACCTTCCTTTTGTTGCTAGCATATTTGTAAAAAACCCTTCACATCCCTTGCTGGCTGCAACTCCAATTGTGCCTTGGCCTTACCAATTTCATCCCTGCATGCCCAGACAATATTCTTATATTCCCCCCTAGCCATCTATCCAAGCTTCCTTTTTATGTTTAAGCTCACGGAGTTCTTTAAAAATAATCCCACTTCCCTCAGCCTCTCCTCATTATGTCATGTGCCCCACCCCCTAACCATTTTTATTGCCCTCCACTGGACTGCAGTTAATTAGTCAACTGCACAGTAAATGTCTTGTGTAGACATGCCCACCATGTATAAGTTTATATTAATGATATATTTAAATTTAGTTTTAATTACAAATTAAATTTAATATTTAGATGTATAATATACTAATGTATACAATTATTTCCATGGAACTTCATAATCCTGTGGAATTTGATATTTAATTATGTGGTTTTTGCTTCTCAGCCAATTGGTAGAGAGGGAAGAGGGCTGCCAGAGCCTGTCTGTCAATCAGCAGCAAGGGATGGGGCCACCATGAAATGCCTGCAAAATTGGCTCTGGGCCCCATAAGGTTAAAGTTCCAAAAAGGCGTTTTGTTAACAATAATTGTATGAATTGAAAAGCAAAACTAAAATGTGATCAGACTTAAGTTAAACTCAAATTTAGTCAGACACCTTTGGATAAAAAAAACACCTTCACCTTGGTGGACTAAGATTATTTTATCGGAACTTTAATAATTTAAAAATGTAGTATTTTCCAAGGCAGATCCAATTATTCTGAGATTAAAATTGCATTATCACTTTTAACAGAACAATAACTCTATTATTCATTTCATTCTTTAAGTGAAAGGGACAAATATTTGACAAAAGCAAAGTTAACATTGATTTACTATCCTCCAAACAAAATGTGAAAAGAATTTTGAATTTCATTAGGTAAAAGAACAAGAAAGCTCCCCCTTTCTATGTCTATATTAACTAACTATGCACCTGTTTTTCATGTAAAATTTAAAAATTTAAGAAAGATAAACAAATATTTTAGTCAGCGATTTACAAAAAAAAGAAAAAAAAATAAAGTAGAAAGTTAGTCTTCTGAAACTCGTATATATTCTTCCAAAGCTGGAGTGCTCAACCTGTGTGGCCTGCAGGCCAGATCTAGTTTGTGGTGGTAGGTCATCCAGCCTGCTGGGCTCTCCACCAGTCTGAAAATTTGGTGGTAAGGGTGCTGCTAAATTTCCAAACACATAGGGAAAGCTGTAGCCTGGACAGAGTACCTTGCTGGATAAGGCACAAAGGGCAGTGCACTGGGCTGAGCAGAGGCAGTGTGGGGACCCAAAACCCATCATGCAGAGCCAGGCAGGGGTGGCATAGAAGCCCAGCACACAGGGCTACAGAGAGGCGGCACCCAGCCCCAGAGTTGCAAGGCCCAATCTGAACTGTGGACCAGCGCCATTTCAGTCATCTCGTCTGTGAGGCCAGAAGATTGAGCACCACTGTTCTAACGCATTCTTTTGGCTGGGTGTCTGGAAAATGCCAGCCCCTTAAGGTTAAGACAAAATGAGACATTTTCATATACCAACTGGAAGAAAAAAAAAAAAAAGAAAGAAAAAAAACAAAAAAAAAACCATTCCTAAACTAGAACTGCTTTGTTAAATCGTTCTCACCTACAATTTATAGTATAAATGTTTCTGGAAAATTAAATTGATTTGTTGAGCCAAAGTAGTTTAATATGAGGACTAATGTGTTCGAATCCATTAAATGGAACCATAGGGAAGTAAAAAGAAAAAAAAAACCCCAAAAAACCCAACTCCTGTGTAGGTGCCTTTTAAAGGGAAACAGTAGTCTTTCTTGAGACAGTTTCCTGCCTTTCCACTTTCCAGAAGCTCCTCCACCTCAACTTTGCAGACAGAGACTCCATAGTTGTAGGTATTTCGCACCTTTTTCCCCATGGACTACAAATGAGGTAAAGCTTCTGATTAATTTATGAGCCCCTGCTCACTAGTCTTCTAATATGCATAAGTTATCTTATGGATCAAGCATCCACTATTTATACCACATGGCCACTTCATAGCCTGAGGAAGCCTAAAGCTGACAGGAAAAGAATTTTGCAAAGATTTATACAAGTGCTTTAATCTTTAGATTGAGAAAATTGAGAGAATTTTCTGATCCCTTCAGAGAAACAGTGTAAGCGAAGAATCAGACCAGTTAATTTAAATTAAATTGTGATATTTGAATAAACAAGTTACTGATCACTTGTGAGAATAATTTTTCTAGAGTTTAAGTTTTCTCCATACCCTCAACACACAGCCTCACCATTCATTCCCTTTACCAAAAGTTTCCCTCATCAGAAATTTATTTTAAGACAGTACCAAAATGCTGTAATATCTGCAATTTACAAGCTAGTACGTTTGAACAAAATCAGCATTAAAATCGTATAAAAATGGAATCCCAAAATAATAGGTAATACAAATTTCTCTTAAAATTCTTCACTTTCTAAGCACGCCTTACTGCAGCGGTAGGCAACATTTTTTGGCGGGAGTGCTGAAAACCCCCACAGTGCCTACCTTGGAAGGTGCCGGGGTGCCGGCATGCCAGAAAAACAAAATGAGGGCAGGGGGTACATGGCAGGATGCCCTACTTGGGCCCCTTGCCCCCCCACCCAAAGCCCTTGCCCTTGCTTCCCAGCCAAAGCCCCTGCCCACCAGCCTGGGCTCTGGCTGTCAGCAACTACCCAGAACCTTGGCCAGCTGCAAATATCTGCCGCCTCTCTGCCCTGGCCCCAGCCGTCTCCCATCCCAGACCCGGCCCCAGGCTCCGGGGAGGCAGCACATATCAGAAAGCTGCCTGCTCCCAGGTCCCCACTGCCCTGCCACACTTCCCCTGTGTGCACGGGAGCAGTATGGACAGCAACACTGGGTTGTGCACCTTGCTGCTGCCCCCACCTGCAGGGGAAGTGTGGCAGGGCAGCGGGGAGCTGGCAGCTTTTTGTGTCTCCTGCTGTGCCCTGCTGTGTCGGGTTCCAACGCTGCTTTGCAGAAGCAGCGAGGGCGGCACAGCAGAGAGCACTACCAGTATGTGCTGCCTCCGCAGGGCCCGGGACCAGGTCTGGGGCTAGGAGACAGCTCGGCCCAGGGCCGGGGCTGGGGCAGATGTTTGCAGCTGACCCAAGTTCTGGGTAGCTGCTGACGGCCACAGAGCCCTGGCTGCTTGCAGCAGGGCTTCCATGGGAGCAGCCCAGGCTCCATGGCTATCAGCAGCTACCCAGAGCTGGGGCTGGCTGCAGCTGGGAAGCTACAAACAGCTGCTGCCCTCCAGCCCCGGCTGTCTTCTGGCCCCAGGCTCGGGGAAGGCAGCAGGTGCCAGCACTGCACCCTTTGGGGCTGGGGAGGCAGCAGCTGTTTGTAGTCTCCCAGCTGCAGCCAGCCTCAGCTCTGGGTAGCTGCTGGATCCTGGGCTGCTCCCAGCAGGGCTTGCAGCGTCCCAGCTGCCTGCTGGGAGCAGCCCAGGCTCCCAGCTGGCAGAAGCTACCCAGAGCTGGGGCTGGCTGCAGCCTGGAGGCTGCAAACAGCTGCTGCCTCCCCAGCCCCAACACATACAGTTGCCAACCCCTGTGTTACTGTATCAAGACCATATTCTTGAGCTAGAAATTTCTTACCCTTTTCAAAATTTAAAAATAAAAAAAAAATCAAGCTTAAATTGATTCTTTCAGTTTTCTCAAGTTCTGTTACTTCTGGAGTTATAAAACTAACAGCTCATGATTTACAAGCCCCAAGAGAGAATCCTTAGCATTTGTTCATAACTACCCTGGTTGACAACTACATCTCACCCCAAATCTTTCTATTATGTTTAACATATACCAATACAGCTTGCCTACAATGTCTGTATCATCACTTTCACACTCTATAGCCTAATATTTTGCAGAAGTTTCCCTGCATTCCATTCAGTTGGCTCTGAGTGACTTAACACCTTTTCTTGGACTCTGAAGAGTTGTCCAGCCTCCCAGACCCCAACTTGCTCTTTGCATTGCAGTGGTTTTTTGACAGAGGCAGGATGTGCCATCTTCTAAATCAAACAGACTTCTCTGGAAAGAGCTGATGGACAATGTGTACAGTTCTCCTGCCTCCACAACCATTACAGCACTTAGTAGACCAAAGAATGAGAAACTGAGCTCAGAATCCAAGACAATAAGTAGCAATAACAGAACAGGTACCCAAAGCCACTGGACTTGATCTTGTGCGCAATAATTTGTAACCTCAATTTAAAAAAATGCATACTATATACACACATTTCAAGATTATGTTTAAAAGATATTTACCTTGCGCCATTATTCCTAATTACTTCCACTGTTTCACCAACAAAATATCGATCCTTGACATAAGTAAAGATTTCATCACAGATTTCATGAAGTCGTGAGCGATGGGTAAGGGTGGCCAAGTATAAAACTGGAACTATAAGTGCCTCTGGAAAACTCTGGAGATTATGCCTTGCTTTCTTTTCTGATTCTAGTGCTTCCTGATATGTGAGTCCCGGTTTACCCGTGACAGCACAACTCCACACAAGGCTGTTACACAGAATGGTGCGTTCAAAGAAGTCACTGTAAAGAAGAGAAAGGAAGAAAGTGAACAAACTGTAAATGCTGGCTAGAGTTTTCTTCTCTATTATATGGCATTACACATCTCTGCTAAGTGAAAAACACGCTTTACAAATCCAGAGTGTAAAACATAAGCCTGCTGCTATTCACATTATAGACAGTAGTATCCACCAGGGTTTAGTAACAGCCATCACAATAGGTCTAGAGAATGTTATTACTGGATCTCCCATCATGTTAGAGTACTTAATGATCATTTTCCACTTCTGTTAACCCCTCCATTCAGTACCTATAAATCTGCTATGCAAGGACCAAAACCTGTTCTCAGTACAGACTATAGTAAAACTCAGATTATTTTAAGTGGCAGCATCAAACTCTAAGACTCTGCAAATAAATATCATGAACATGTCCCTTTGAGTTACTATATTTACTTTACTATATTTACTTGAATCCAAGATTTTTGTCCCCTGTTGGAAAAGTCCCTTGTCTTAGAATTGAATATATGGTGTGGGGAGGCAGGGGGAGGGAACGGACAGGTGGCTGCTGTGGCACTGGCCCTGACTCCCCACCCACTGACCCAAAAGCCATGGAAGCCTCTACCCCCTCCCATGTTGCCTGCCCCTCACCACCTCACTCACCCTCCCCCGCACCTCCCTGCCACTTTCCCAGTGTTGCAGCTGTAACTCTGGCCCATTCTGACCTATGGCACAAAGCACACATTTGCTCTGGCCCCCACCCAGCCCAGTAACAGCAATGGCAGCTCTACCCTCAGTCCCAACCTCAGCTCCAACCCAATCCCAGAGCTGCCACTGCTAAAATCACTGCTGCCTGGTCAGGCAGGAGCCGGAGCTAGTATGTGCTCCATGTCCCAGGATGAAGTGGAGCCACAACTCCGGGTAAGCAGCAGCGGGGAAAGGAGGGGCACACAGGAGGTGAGTGCCAGGAGCACAAGAACTATGGGTTGGGGACAGATGCCAGACAGGCAAATGGTACAGGAGACAGGTGGCAGGCTGCTTCATTCCCCCTGTTGCCAGCCCCCACTGCTTGCCCCATTGTGGAGGCAGGGAGGGCAGGCGGATGAATTGAAGATGACCCTCCAATAATTAGATTCTATACTTGAAAAATTATAACGAGTGTATTCGTCTTCCATGTACAGAATCTCATTACTGAGTGGGGGGGGTCATCTTGAATTTGGGTAAATACAGTAATTTATTTCCTACATCCCCCACACCCCTATCCCATCCCTATACGTAAATGCTTGAGCGCCCAATATTGTACAAACTAATCTTGCAATTCTTTCTTAAAATAGTTTCAATTAATGTTTCAATTTGCTCTTCAGTAATCAAGACACTAGTGGTTTTGAGTGTTCTGGCTCACAAAGGATGAAGGGAAGGTTAAAAAACTCATCTCAAGCACTTTTAAATAGTTTTTATTCCTGCACTGTTTATACTAAACTTACAGAGCACTAAAACAATTTTTTTCTGCTGATTCTTTTCCTTACTTTTTTCTATTTGTCACATATTGATTTTCCTTCCCTCGCATATTCCAATAAATATTAAAATTACCATTGTTGTTCTTCACAGAATCACAGAAAAGTAGGGCTGCAAGGGACCTCTGGAAATCATCTACTCCAGTAGCAGTCAACCTTTTTGGCAGAAGTGCCACAAATTAGCCCTGCACCCTCCCCAAGTACCACTCCAATCCTCTTTCTCTGCCCAATCTATTGCTCCATTTTCTGCTTCCATCCTTGATTGACTATTTGCTTTCTACTCTATCTACTATTGCTCTGCCTGTCCCCTCCCTAATCTGCCTCATGCCACACACAGGCTGCTTATACCACTTATCTACCCCGATCTAGTCAAGCTCCCTGTCTGAGGCAGGATCATCCCTATCCAAACCATACCATACAAATCCTTCTCTGATCTATTGTGAAAACTGCACAAATAGGCTTGTCACACAATTATAAGGCACAGCACCCTGATCTGCCACCGATAAAACAAGTTTACTTCCAAATTAGTACAGCAGTATCATATATCACTGGGAATGGCATTTGTAAGTCCAGGGCTGTCAAACTAGCAAGGGTTAATGCGCAGCCGCCAAGTTCCTGTCCAGCCACTGCTTCCCCTGTTGTCTGGCTACTGCTATAGCCAGGGTCTTTAGGCTCTCCCTATCTCCCTCAGCTTTCACTTCCTGGCAGCAGATACCCCAGCATAGTGCAGCAATGGAATTGCCTGCCTGCATGGTGTGGACACTTACAAGCTGAACAGCCCTGTCTTAGTCAATACCTGTTACAGGGTGAGCCCATCATAATATTTTTATTGTGGCTTGTTAAAATAATGTCTAGATGAATAACTGATTAAGCAGAGACAGTAAATACAGAATGAAAACAATTTACCAGCTACATTAAGGCGATCCACTATGCAACATAACAGTTTGACACAATATGCAACTATTTTTTCAGACAAGTCTCTTTGGGTAAATCTGGTATCTTTTATTAAACCAACTCAAATAGTTGTAGAATTTTTTTTAAGCTTTTGGGTACAAATACCCTTCATCAGGCTGAGATGAAGGGTACTTGTACCCGAAAGCTTGCAGAGAAGAATTTTTCCAACTATCTGACTTTATCTAATAAAAGATACCAGATTTACTCAAAGGGCCTTGTCTTCCTATGTCCTTAGACCAACACAGCTACAACTTATACCACTACTGTTTCAGTACTTATGCCTCCCTCATTCAGTACTTATGGCATTTCCTATTTTAAAACCTGAGCACCACTTCAAAATAGTGAACTGTCCACTACCCTACCATTCTGGTGCATCATATAAATTAAAATACATAAGTCATTTACAATAATTTAACATGTGCTTCTGCATGCCAACTTGTCTATTATGTCCCCCTCAGGAGAGCACCCCCCTACCCTGTGAGAAACAATAGCACATATAGCCTCTTTCCCACTTCTCTGGCATGCTTGAATGAGACATGAAAATACCCCATGAACAATGTTGATATTCCAAGTATTACTGAGATAGCACCCACTGAAGTAAACCAGACAGTTCACAACTCCAGTTTTCCAGGCTTCATGCATGCTCAAGCACACATTTCCCTCAGTTTTTCATCACAACCATAAAAAAAAGCAGACTAATATTTTGTAAACCAAATCTCAGACTCTAGAGGACAAATGAGAAGTTTAGCTGCATCTCCCAACTAACACTTTTGATACCATCACTGCAAAACACCTCCCACCTTGGGAATAAATGGCTTGGGGGAGAAGGGAAAGAGGTTAGTGAAAGAGAAGCCACATCTGAATATTTTCTCGGAATAATCTTCACCTAGTATACTTCTGCATAACACTATAAAAAGGTTTTAAAATATTAACAAGTCTGTTTGTCTGTGCATTTAACAGTACTTCAACCCAAATCCTGCCTAAGTATTGTACACAGGTTCAGTCTGTTTTGTCTAAAAAAAAAAAAAAAAAATGACAGTGTAGCACTACTGCTCAATGAGGCACCAAGCTATGTTTAACTGAGATTATGCTGGCAGAGGAGGCATAGTGTATCTGACAAACTGAAGTACAGTATTGGAGCACTGCATTTGTACAAGAACTCATCCTCTCATAACCACACTAAGGTGGTCGCTATGGAGTAGGCACACCAGGTCTCATTACAGCACTACCTAGCACTGTAACCGAGCAAACAGACATATATACTCAGAGGAGAACACAAGTTTTCTAAAACAGAAAAGACAGATCAACGTCCACCAAGAATTGTACAAAAAGAAATCTTAACTGCTACAAATTAAGCCAATTTAGGACATACATAACAAAAACTTTCTAACCATGAGGATCATTAAGGCCTAAAACAGGTTACTTAAGCAGGTTGTGAAATCTCCTGCAGAGAAGGTTTTTGGGATATTATAAAAACATCTGACAGGTATGGTCTGGGATCTCTGTTTTAGGAATATTAAAAATACATAGTTTCAAGACAGGCTATTTGAAGTGTAGTGCATCAGAAAATGGGTTGCTTAAAAATATGAAGACATAAAAATCAAGTTCACACTGTTCCTTGAAGAGCCACTGACATTTTTATAAAAGGGCACAGGGGACAGTCAAAGGAACATCATTCAACTTAAAAATAGATCACTCTTCTCTATTATTTTGAACTATGATTGTTACAAGTAAAAAAAAAAAAAAAACCAAACAAAATTACTGTAACTCAAACGATTTGAAGGAAACTTTTTTTCTTCCAATTTGCATATGACAATACTTTGTGTATCTAGTTTCACCGTAGCTTACTTCCCCTTTTGATTTATGTGGATTTTTCCCACATACCAGTAGGGAAAGATTTTAAGAAGTCTCTCTCTTTTTGGTAACTGTCAGTATGTTTGCAAACAATCAAAACAGAGGACACAGTCCCTGAAACAACCTTAATTTTAAAAACAACAACACGTGACTACACTTTTTCTGGGAAGTGTCTGTTAAATTAGATAGCGACTATATATAAACACACAGACAGATTATCTACAGACATTTATACTGCAGACATCTACACTGTTTTACTTTACTATTTTAATTATTTTACCATAAAATCCAATGGTATGTCAGTAGATTTTATATCTACTATTTCTTCATTCCTAATCCATGGAAGCACCTTCATGTCATCATCATAAAAGGTTGTTATATAAATAGATGTCATCAAAAACAACTAGACAATGATGGTTTTAATCAAATATAATAAAGCTTGTCTTTTAAAGAAAAAAAGCAGCTTGAACAGACTTCATATTGAATTTAAATTCACAGAAGCAAATGCATTTGGAGTTAAGGATAACTGCAACCTTATGCAGAGTTGCAACATTCGTGGAACCTGCTGTTTCAAGATCCCAACAATATCTGAACATATTAGGATAAAGTTCTTGCAGAACAGCCACATAGGTCCATTAGCCTCTGTTCCCCTCAGTATATGAATATGAAACCCTATTTAGTTGCCATGAATTATGCCTAGGTACAAATAGCTGACCTATTTGAAAGACTAGATCCTAAGCTGGAGGTCCTTATTTTAAATCAGAAAGTCCTTCTTGCATTTTCATTTATAAATGCACAAATAACAACCAATATAATCAGTTAATGGTTTTTATGCAAGGAATTCAATGATATAATCCTGGAACAATCCTTGAAAAATACTCCATTCTGTCTACAAAATAAGTAAAATGGATTCATTATGAGCCAGATTTGTTTAAAAATGTGTATCCAATTCTTATGTTGAGACTTTCTATGAATAGATATAAAACCTGATTGGGGAAGCAATTATTTTGTTAAAACTAGACATAGCCAGACATCCCTACCCATCCTGACTGACATCCAAATGTATTTTATTACTGGGCATTTCCAAAAAGGACATTCATTTCAAGTAACAAATTCCTCTAAGAAGGATTAAGATACTATGGAAATTAAGCTTACTGAAGAAGAGAACTGAAAATAAATGCTCCAAATACTGCAAAATGTTATGCCATCCCCCTCTATTCTAAGCTCAATGTACAGGGTAAATAAAAAGATCCTGAGCTGAGCAGATAAAGGGAGAAGGGTGGGGGGAGAGAGAGAGAGAGAGAATGTCTAAAATCAGTCAGTCCTTTAGAAAAAAAAAATCCCTTTTCAGCATCTAATAAACAACACACTAAGACAGCCAAAATTGCAATTCCGTACCAATATTATTGTTATGTGGTATCCTATTTCCAAAATATAAGCCAACACCAAATACTCTAAAGCACTGGTGCTCAACCTCTGGCCAGCAGACCTATCTAGCACCTCATGGGTAAGGAAATTTAGCAACAGAAGAGCAGTAGTTGCCTTAATTGCTCCCAGAGCTATGACAATTAGTGCTGCCACCACTCCCCTGCCACCAAATCTCCAGATCTGTGGGAAGCCCTGCAGTGCAGATAATATGGTCCAGCACACCAGATTACAATGGTGTGCAATCACCCTGTGGGTGGATCCTGTACCTGGGGCAGGCCAGCACCAGGTCCTATCCATGAACCAACCCCATGGGCTGACCCCATGCTAGATCCACCCCCTAGACCAGCCCTATGCTACTCATCCAGCCAATGGAGCTGGAAAGGCAAGCACCATGGCTCTAAAGCAACATACAACACACTCCAAATGAACAACTACAAATCATCTGCTCATTGTTGAATTTTCACTTAGCCACCTCATTAGAGGTTAGCTATGCCCAAACTGTTAAACTTTTTTCAAACAAAGCAACCCATCAGATATAGCTATGGATATAATCATTATACATTTAAATACATCATCTTTTTTATGTTGCTAATGTCTTGGCATCAGGAATATCTTGAAGCAATGAGTTCCACATATTAATTATCCAATGTTTATTTTAACTGGGTTTAAAATGTGCAGAATTTCTATTTCATTGAGCATACTCAGGTTCTTGCATTATGAGAAAAAGGAATTATTTTTCCCAAATGACTTTCTTTATACCATTCATCATTTTCATTTCTCAAATCTAACAAATTCATTCTTTATTGGTCATCACTGTACTAATCAATCAATCTCAGTCTTTCTAGGCTCACTTTATATGATCTTCCATACCTCATGATCATTTTCATTGTACAGCTATTATTTTTCTTTTTGGGACAGGATTTTAAAATAATATTTCCATTCCACTTCTCATGCATTCCAATGTTTGTTTTTTCAGCTGCCACTAAAAACTGAGAAAGTTTTCACTGATCTGTCCACAATGATACCTAGATCTTTTTTCCTGAGCTGTTACAACTGAGCAAATCAAAACATATGGATAGTTTAAACTATTCCTTCCACCACGCAATATTTTGCAGTTGTCAATCCTGACTTTATTCTGCCATCCCACTTTGTTTCTCTAACTGCATTCCCCACTGACCCACCAGTCTTGATAAATCTAAATAACCGTCATCTACAAGTTTTGCTATCTCACTGCAAAACCCTAGTATTACAAAATTATGAGGTTATTTCCCTTTAAGGTGAAATAAGTTCTCAACAGGAAATTCTCTTTCCCAAACATTAACCCTACTGAGCCTTATATGCACCGGATACTGGCATAATGACTCTTCATTTAAAAAAGAATACAAAAGTGAGAAGTATCTTATCCCCCCCCTATTGCTGCTAGCCATGTAAAAGTAACTTTGCTACTAGATCATTTCCAATTTTGTAACTTATGCAAAATATGCAGCAATACCCAACCAAGTTTTAGGCATATGTGGTAATTTGAAGCATATAAAAACACAACTGGGGGGGAGGGGAGGATGTTCACTGCACACACACACACACACACACACACACACACATACATACACGTATGCGCAACTTACTGGTCAAATCAAGCCCGCTCGATTTATTTACATGCCTAAAATATACTTAAATTCAACAGAATACAAGTGTGCATTTAAAAAATCTCTCATATTTATGACTACAAAACTAACCTTTCAGATACAGAGCGTGAACTGACGCAAAATTCCCTCCCCAGTTTTTGAGAACCTTAGATAATAGTTAGTTTCAGAAAACAGCTAGTGCAATTGTAGAGAGCATGATCACCCTGTCTGCATAAATCTAATTAGTGTTGCATGAATAAGAAAAGGAGGTGCTTTTCCCCAAAAAAACATGTTAACTATTTCAAATACCACTTTGTATTTGGTGGAAAGTGTTTGACACCTTGAACTAGATGTTAGATGGTGAGTTATCATAGGCTTCACAGTACTCCCCTCCCCTCCCCCCTTATCCTGCCTGGGATGAACACAGCTTGCCACCAGTACACAAACTGAAGTTTAACCATGTCAAGACATACGCTAACTTGATTTAAAACCACCAAAAAAACCCTACTGCACAACCTATTTCTCCTGCCTAGACAAAGGCATAAGGACGCAGGAAAGAAATGGACAGGACCATAAAGAAGAGTAGAAAATAAGAGTGTTCTTCCATTGAGAAAAACCTAATGAGAACTATTAAATGAGCATAGCCAACTACAGAAATCCCATATTCTAAGGGTATTTATACCCAAAAGCTTACAAAGAAGAATTTTTTCAACTGTTTGGGTTGGTCTAATAAAAGATAATCCAATTTACCCAAAGAACCTTGCCCACCTATATTCAACCCTTGGTCTCCTGCACCATCCACTGACGTCCCATGGCTCTGCGTGTTGTGAATGGAAAGCGTTTATGAGATAAGTTTACCCTTAACCCAGAGTTCCAGCCCAAATGAAACCTGCTGCTTTACAAAGAGTAAGTGACATCCCCACAATATCTTTCAGGGCACCCAGACAGGCTCAATCTTAGATCCAGTAAGCATCTTTCCAAAAAATTTGCAACTTGATTTTCAGCCCCTACCAGCACTCATTTAGTAAGAACCACCTAATGGCACCGTGACAAATGTTATTACACAAGCAGCTTTCAAAGTATCAGACACAGGAAATTTTTTAATTTCTGTGGAGATATAAACTCTTTGTTTCCGATGCTTTACGTCCTCATAACCTGCCTAGAAACCTGGCACAACAAAACTTTTTAGGAAACTTTACTTCACATTTTCATTCCCCCTCGGTCCATTATTTTGCCCAGACAGCAGCCACATGACTGCCCTTTGCTGTTACCTAATCTGAGTTTATTTGGTGATGTCTATTTGAGTAAGAAAAACAAGTCTAAGCATGAGGAAATTTAGGCGTGCTCTGGTTTCACAGGCTGCAAAGGATCCCAGCAGGAATCTGGTTAGGCTGCGCTTCTTTAAAAAAATTAAAAATAAATAAATAAACGAGGGAAGGATTTGAGCTTTGAGAATATTTTGTGGGAGGGCAGAGGGGGTCATGAAATGTCTGGAAAGGTACAAGGGAGGCACTCGGTCAGCTTGGGAGCAACCCCGGGAACACTTTGGACCTGTTCTGCTCACAAGGAACGAAAACCAGTGGGAGGGTTTTTTTTGTTTGTTTTTTCCCCTTTCTCTTTTCTATGCTTGCTGCAGTAGCCCACAGGCCCTGTGTGTCACGCCGCGGGGGTGTGAGGGAGCCGAGCCTGTGCGAGCGGGACCCGCGCAGACCCAGCGGGCAGGGCCGATCCCGCTCGACGACCCCCGGGGCGGGGCGGGGCGGGGGC
>NW_017728947.1:71058811-71101915 GCF_001723895.1 Crocodylus porosus
TTTCCTACTTCCTCGCGCGGAGGGGCCCGCCCGCCTTTCTCCTCCTGCCCAGGCAGCGCTGCCGCCGGGCTCTGCCGCCGGGCTGCCCCCTCCTACCCCCGGCGCGGAGCGAGGAGTCCCCTGCCCCCCGCCGGGCTGTGGCCGGGGTCGGCTTCCTGCCTGCCGCCCGCCTACCTGCGGCGGGAGAGGGTGGCTGTGGTGCGGAGGGCTGCCTGGCTCCTGCTCTTCCCTTCAGCTCCTGGGAAGTTTTTTGATCTACTTCTTCAGCCCTCGATCAGGAAGAGCTGCTGGGAGGAGCTTTCCACTTCTCTCCTCTACATCTTTATTGGCCGCTTGGTGCCTTCCAGCGTGTGTCACACAGGAAGACAGAGAGCTACATTATTAATTAATGGCTGAGAGGACTCATCCTCCATTTTTGAATGATCGGCCCCGAGATTCGCCGCGCGCACAGGGGCCGGGTGGTGGCGGGGGCAGCCCGGCCGCCGGACCCCCGCCCCGCGCCTGGGGCTCGCAGCTGACAAGCTCCTCGGACACTAGAGACGAGAAAGCTGCGGAGAGCTGGGGCGGCGTGTGGTCGGGGAAGGGAATAAAGACTTTTCAAACGCTCTTTTCTTTCCGTCCCTCTCTCCCCTTCCAAAACACTCCAGCCACTGCCAACAACACTTCACTCTGCAGAAGAACCTCGAGCACTTCAGAGACCCCCCTCTTCATCCTGGACAAAAAAAGCTACTGTCCATAGTACCTGTCTATACAGCCAGGAGAGAAATATCAACATTTAATAGATTCTTCCAGTCTGACTAGCAACAAAGGCTTTGGTGTTGGATAATAGAAGTACAGAGAAACCTGTCTCCTCTTCTAATATTTAAGTGCAAAGGGATATGTTGTCATCCGAGTTCAGGAACAAGAAGGACACCCTGTGCTTGTTACAAGTCTCAAGTATAACACTGATTCTCCTTAGAGGTGTGGGCCCCAGAGTAGCATCTCCTGCTCTCATGCCACCTGAGATATGCTCATATTACTCTATGAAAATACGTGCTGCTATTGCTTGTAATGTTCGATTTTTATTTCACTTGGCATATTTTAAAGATTACCATATTGGTTGATAGGGTTCTCAGGTGCGCAGGAGGCTTTATAGATCCACAAAAGAAGATATACTCCATATCCTAAGAAACATCAAATCTAAAGTCTCAGTCAGGCAAAAAGTTGTGAGTAACTACAAACTCACTGGGACTAAGAATTTGAAGAGCTGGTGCTTAAATAGAACGTCACCATCAAAAACCCTGATCCTGGAAATACGTGGGCTTGTGTTATGTCCTGCACCTGTGCAGACTTCCATTGACCACTCAGGCCAGGCGTACACATGGATTAAGCTTGGAAAGTCAAGCTCTCCTGATGAGAGAAAAAAGAGCTGTGAAAACATTACCTTGTATGTAGGTAGCTCTCCCTCCTGTTCATGTTACCCTCCCACTACAGATGATTTAACAGCCCATTTGCACAAATTTGGAGAGATGAAGAAAGATCAATGCATGCAAATCACATCTATTGAATGAAGTGGAAAAGGTAAAAGAAAGAGCATACAATGGGCCCAGGCAGACCATGTGTGGATGAAAAAGAAAGCGCAAGAGGAGCCTGCATAGCAAACCCATTCACAAGTGAGGTGACTTCATTTTAGGAGCAGTAAATTTATCAGGCAATTTTCTAATGCTTTCAAACATCACAGGTTAGCTTTTGTTTGTAGACAACCCCTCCCAGAGTCAGCCAATTAATCTGCCAACCGCCTCCTTTCATCTTGTCTATCTTTCTGACTTATCAGTGGGGTCAGAGTGCTCAGGAGTCACCTCCCACCTTAGATTCTGGTGTAAGGTCACATTCGATCTTCGTTCTGCCCAGAAGCTCCAGAAATCGAGAGCCTGAAGGCCCTCTGCACTACTTTCTTTTCTATGATCTTGGTACTGTCAAGGGGGCCTGCTACCTACCACACCAGGCATTGGGCTTATGCAGAAGTCCTGAACGTTCTTGCACTAAGGTGAGAGTCAAGGGTCTGTTCAGACCTCCAGAATCCCAGAAGCATATATGTCTATACACCAGACTGTACCAGAGAGGGGCCACTAACAAGGCTGCTCCAAAGTCAGGGATCTCAAGTGTGACTACTAGCAGGCATGGGATATAAACCACCACTCAAGCACCAATTATGCCACAGCTCCATGCTATGGGTAGTTGGACAAAGTGTTTTCAAAAGCTTCCCATATCAAAGTGGACAGAGACAAACCTCAGTTAGACCATGGTATGTGGAGCTAAGGGCTTCTATGGTCAAAGAGGTCTCTGACAGCCAGAACCTTTTCACCAGCCAGGAGGCTGGGCGTTAGTCTGAGCTGTCTAAACTAGATTCTAAGGTCTCCCAAACAACCACAAGCCAGCCTGCTGCTACACAGCCCACAACTCTCCATGTCACTGCGATCAGGAAAAGATACACAGATGACATGACTGGAATACGTGCTTGCCTTTTGAATCAGTTCATGCCATTTTGTATTGCCCAGACTGCCTAAAAATATCTTGTACTGGAAGCAGCGTGAACAAGCAACATTACTGTCCTAGTGACAGCTACTCCATGGGGGACAGTAAAAACAGTGCCTTCTGGAAGCATCGCTTGCTTTAACCCCTTTAACCAACAAGTTGGCCTGATGGCCCACCACTCCAGCCCCCAGGAATGTGGGGTCTTTCATTTGTGCCTCTGAGCTTAGCCTAACAAAGACTGAAATGTCCCAAAATTCACCAAGTTTCTGGTGGTTTTCTCATTAACTTGTACATAGGTAGCTCTCCCTCCTGTTCATGTTACCCTTCCACTACAGATAATTTAACAGCCCCTTTGCACAGAAGACACAAATTTGAAGAGATGAAGAAAGATCAATACATGCAAATCGCATCTATTGAATGAACTGGAAAAGGTAAAAGAGCCCATGGCATACAATAGGCACAGAGATACCATGTGTATATGAAAAAGAAAGCACAAGAGGAGCCTGCATAGTAAACCCATTCACAATGATCCCCAGGACAGAAAAAATGCAATCAGTGTTCTTGTGTGCAATTCAGAGCTATCATGACTTGTGTTTCACTGTGACACCTTAGCAACATTCATGGGGTTTCCTCACAGTAGGTTGTCAGTGGGCTATCTTGTCACTAGAATGAGATGTCTGTTTCGTTTGTCATAATGGCAGACAGGTGGTTACTCCAATCACTGGGCCAGTCTCTCTGCCTCCACCAACCCACCCCTTTGCAGGTCCTTTATGCAATTTCCCAGACCTCTGCAGTAACATAAGTGAATCTTTTGCAGTTATTGACTTGGCTCAGCAGTACTATCTATGTAAAAGAATGCTCTTCCTATGAACTCCAAGTCCTGCAGGAGGACAGGGGAGGGCAAAGAATGTATGCTCTATCACTCCTAATTGGTGGTCCAGTAGCATAACTAGGGTGAGATGACGAAGGCAGCCACACAGGTAACAGTTTGGAGGTAAGGGAGAAACCACTGTCACCACAGCCACACAATCATGCCAGTGGCACAGCAGGAACCACTGCTGTCCCCATGTGTTGCAGCTGCCTCAGACACCCAGCTGCATTGTAACGCCTCTTCTTCCATAGGTCTAATACCAAGCTCTGTGCAGATTTCTAGGAATATATCATGCCATGGCACTGTGGTAGACATCTTTCATTGCACTGGCACATGCATAACTGTATAAAACCCAAAAAGAATAAACCCTGGCTGCCAATCCCAGTCTACATGCATTTTCTCATCCATGGTAGCTGAGCACAGACTACTCATTTGTCAGCTTTGCCTATCATGGCTTATTCTTTCATGTGTTCATGGCCGGAGACTCCATGTGGATGCAGTGATCTGCATTAGTGTAACCTGTATGGATGAAGCTTACATTAAAGACTACAGCCTACATCTTGAATTATTCTTCTAAAATGTTGTTTAGTCCTTGATATTTTACAGTGATTAGCCTTATTCCACCCCTTCAGTTAGTTTACAAAACATTTAGCTTGTTGAGTTCTGAACATCATTTCTTTCAAGTCCCTTCAAAACCCTACCAGTTTATATTCCATATTCACCAGTGAAGCCACTTTAGTTTTAAATAAATGTGTAGTGAAGGGCAGAGATGTGACTAAAATAATCAGTTAAAAAGCACGTTACAGTTTATATTGAAACACCTTTGTGTCTTACATCAAAACTATACACTGTCTAAAGTAAAAAAGACAATGGTTATGACACTCCACTGTTGCTAAGTCTTGTGATTACACTGCAAATTTTGCAATACTTGGCATTTTTCTTAAAGAACTAGCCCCAGGAGAGAGATGATTAGATGAGAACCTCAGCTTCCATTAGAAAAAAAGTTAAGTTTGCAGCCCTCAATATTGATGTGAAATTTAAGGAATCAGAAGTGAAATAAGAACTCCCAATTTATTTATTTTAATTGAATGACTTTGAAGCCATATTGTGATATTTGGGACTTCAGTTCATTTTTGGTTTAATCCTTAAGATTTTCAATACTGCCTTATTCCAGAACTAGTTGGCAACCATGAAAAATTCATGAGCTAGTAGAAAGCAGACATCAAAAGCAGACTCCCGTTCTCCCTCTTCTTTCTTCTTTTGCCCTCTTCTTCTCTTGTTCTCACCTTTTCTTCCTCTTGTTCCACCCTCCTCTTTATTCCCTCAGTTGTTTCCCTATGAACAGGGCTTGAATGAGCAATACGATTACATTTGAAGAGGTACTGTTTGGATATGCTCAGGATACAGTCCAATAATTTCATACTATATTTATCTCTGAATTCTAGAACTGTTTTGTTTTGGAACCTGAAACACTGGTTCTTTTCCCACTGAAATCACCATGAGCAGGACTAAACCCTTATGACACAAGTAGTATGTACTGGTAGAAAAGAGCAGAGCCTTTCTCCAGAAATGTATTAAATCTAAGAATTATATTTTTACCTCCAGTGGGGCATTTGTCGTATTTGTCACTGTGTTTATAATTTCTTATAATCATTTATACTTTGAAGACTTTGCTGAAAGGGCATACATTTTGAGTCAAGGTAGAAAAATGTGTAGGGTAACATTGCAAAGTAACTGGCGAAAAGGCTGCGTTGTTTTTTAAATGTGATTCATAATCTGATAATTGTATGACTGGAATCTTCATCAGCCATTCAGATTACAACTTTCATCTATGGCATTTTATAAAGAAAAAAAACACTTGTGCTATGAACATAATGTCTTGTAAGACATCTCTCCCCCCTCCATTTGGTTCATGGTAGCTCTGTTTTATAACAGTAAAACAGTTTCCTAGGGACTGTGTGGGCCCAGGCTCAGGGCAAACTCCTTAGTTTCTCCTTTTAACCCCTCTACAATTTTTATTCCTACTTACATCTCCCCTCTCTATTCTTTTCTCTTACCTTCTGTTCCACTAAACCTGCATATTTCCCACCCATTTATTTTCTTCTTCCTCTCCCATCTTCATACCTTCTTCCATTCACTCTGCAAAGAGCATGTTAACTCACGGAGATATTCCAAAAAAGCTCTTAGGCAGGGCAACTATTTCTGAATAACTCTGTCTGTGGACAATTTTATTGTGAAATAAGTGTCAACGCACAAATAACACAAAAACAGCTTTTCCAATTTAAATTCACATTCTATCTCACCATGGAAAACATTCATATTCAGACAAGCCCTTTGCTTGGGTAAACCCTGGGTAAAACAGATCTACTTCATCCCCACTTTCTGGCCCCTTTAAGTTCACTTCCTTAGGGGATTTGAAATGCCACATGCAACCCTCTGTTTACTCTTTTCTGGAGTGTCTGTTATCTTCTTCTCCAAGGACCTGAACCAAGTTCCTCAAAGTCAACGACTTTGGTGTGTTTTATGTAAAACTCTAGATTCTTGGTTTTTATTTTTGCAAAAAGTATAGGCCTATTTGTTGTGGCTGAAAAGATAAGCTTGAAAACTTTAACTTAGCGTAACTGACACAGTGATGTTTGCCTTAGCCTGTAGAGATATGGAAATCATACTTGGGAGAGGTGTGAATTTCCATGCTTATTGCAATGGGTTATGTCAAACGGCAACTGATAATAATTTAAGTATCAAAATGATTAATTCACTAAGGAAAAGGATAAACACTGTGATGATTTGTACAATCTGATGTGTCTGATTTGTGCAGGAACTAATTGTGGTGCATGAAGTGGGTAAGGCATGAGAAAATCCCATCACTTTTTCCTATCCAATTTATCTATGATATGTTTCAGTACTTTTCTTTCACATGGTATACACATTTTAATTCTCTTTAAGGCAGTTTGAGGAACAAAGCCTATATGCCTCATGTAATACAGATAATTCGTACTTTAATAACCAGAGCAATAAACTGTTGTAATTTTTCTTAACTATTCTTCTTTTGCCTTCACCTTCCTCGGTGTTTATCTTTTTTTGTTGTATTCTGTCTTAATTTTGATTTTAAGCTGTTTGAACATAGACAATATGCTGGCTTTCTTAACATACTGTACCTGTGTGGATTAGTAAATGTTGCCCTGTAGTCTTTCACTAGACTGTAAAACACAATGTTTGTTTTTGGCATTAAATGAATGACATCCTTCAGGTGAGAGAGGGAACAAAGCACTAATGATTATTCGTAAAACATTTCATTTCTGTTTAAGCTCACATGTGTTTCAATACGATCCTGAATATTTCTCTGGTCAGAAAGGTTTCTGATTCTGCAGCTGCTGAATGCATTCAACACTTGGTGACTTCTACAGGAGTCTCATGTAAGCAACGGCTTTAGAATCTGCCCTGTGTTAAATAAGTTTTTTTGAATACTTGAAGTTTTGCCATTTCCTTAATTGCACGTTAGGCAGCCAACAGCTGTGAATGAGCACACATTATTTACTTAGTTTTTAATAGTCCAGAGGACAATATTAGTATCCCAGACCAGGGTTTACTTTGTCTGTTGCTGAATTTATATAGTGCCTAGGACTGCAAGCTCCCAATTTTGAACAAAGCTTGCTGTCACCATAGTGATATTTCTTAAATTGTAAGAAAAAAATAGAAAAAGTTTTTTCCTATCACTGCCAGTTTCATTTTTTAAATTTAATGTGATTTAGGCAAACAGTTCTCACTGTTCCTTATGGAAGTTATGTGATTATTTTTCCATTAAACTGGAAAGATACATACTTTTAAGATTTCTTTAGTTCTTTTTTAATCAAATATTTTATACAAACTATTTAAACTGATAATTTATACAAATATAGAAGAATTCTGACCTCATCTACCCTTCAACTACAATTGAATCTGATTCGCCCCTGACCTAATTACAACATAGTGAAAAGGTATTGTGAAATCACTAGTCATTTCTTATTAGTGTCTCTGTAACCAGGTTAAAACTCTCAAATGGCTCTATTGGATCTCTTTATTCAATTACAGTTACAAGGTACAGGGTACAGAGTACTCACAATATTATAACTGTCTCATACTGTAAAAAATGTTCACTGCATTTCAGCATGCTTATTTCTCTGAGTGATAAACAATAGTTACAGTGGATGAATCTACCATCTCCTGTTATACACCTAAACTGTCACTACTAGACTGATGATCCTTACATTCTGTCTTGATTTAATCTTGTTTTAATTCTGGATTTGTATCGATCTGATACTTTCCAGGTGTATCTACATGAGACACTTATTACAGCATTACCTAATTAGCTCCTCAGTAAAGCATCAGTGACCTACACAAGTAGTGCTATTAGGCTGGAGTAAACTAACTGTGCCATAGGATTGTACTGCCCAACACAAGTACTATTCAATGGTGGAGTTATTTACTCTACCACAATGAACATATAGATGCTGATCAGGGCTGGCTGGGTCATGAGGGTGCTACAATGGGGGTTGCCTGCCAGCTAGCTTTGTACTGTAGCACCTTCATGCCCCAGTCAGCCCCTCTGTAGCATGTTGAGATGGGCAGGAGGAGCCCTGGGCTGGCAGGGAACCCACAGGACACTCAATATAGTGTGTTCCTGGGTGCACATTCAAACGGTGCACCCAGGAGCATTAAACTCCAGCATGATAAGCACCAGAATTTGTTGCTTCCAAGTAATTGCACCTGTAGACACAGCCACAGTGGCTACCAAAGTTTAGTAAATTGTAAATACTAAAATATGCCATATAGACATGCCTTCATTTTGGCTCTGAAATTAATATAGTTTTCCCTTTTCACAGGCAGCTTGATTGAACTACTTCAACTTTTTTTAATGTTTGTGAGTGGGTGAGAGTGTTGTGTGCCTGTGAGAGAATTAGAGAGAAGTAACTGAATTTCCTTCCATATATGGAAGTTTCTAACTAAATAAGGTATGTGAAGGATCTTGATTTTTAATTTCTGGCTCTTCTGTTTGTGTAACTAAAAATGAAACAACAAAATAAGTATGAGAATCCTAAGTTTTATCGTTGTGCTTGGTCACATATTTGAACTTACATGCTCATGTTCAGTTTAATAGTATAGCTGCTGTGGAGCAGTGCTGCCAAGAAGCTGAGGGGAATTATGGGAGCTGGTGTAGAGATGTAAGACCTTCACATCTCTGACTCTGGCTTTGTGTATATCCTTGAGTTTCAGTGAAAAAAACATCTAAACATCACCCCTTCCCCATTATAATTTGGAATACAATACATTTTGCATCAAAAGATTTTATTAATATAATATTACAGGATTTTTTAGCAGGCCAGTTAGTTTAACATAAAATACTGAGTAAGATCTTGAGGAAAGTATGCTAAAAAAATTAAGTGTTGCTTTAAAAAAAGTGGTCAAATTCTTAGTGAAACAGACAAAAAATGCAATTTATTTCTGAAGCTAAGAATTAAGGGTCTTTTTAATGTCCATATGAAAGGGTTTTTTTATTGTTTTTAAATAATTTTATATAAGCAATCAGAACTGGTGTTCTTCCAGCTAGCCAAGCCTAGTCAAACTGTTTTTACAAATAAATAATGCAACAGAAATCTTACTTTATGCAGTTAATTTACATTTTACCTTTAGGCATATGTTACCATTCCAGGCATATTAAATAAAGGTCTGACCTTCTATCAACCTTGATGGTGCTACAGAAGAGACTAGGAAGAAAATACCTTAAAGAATTATGTGCTTTGTCTTGGGTATCATAATGAATATTAAAGAGTTTGGTGTAAGTCATAATAATACTGCCGGGGTAAAGCATAGTCCTCTAATATGCTGATAACACAATTTGATTGTAATCCCATGGGCAAGACCAAACAGCTTTATAATAGTTCAGCCACCATTGTGGGTTGGATATGTTCCTTACAGGGACATTTCATATGCAGCTTTCCTGACTTACACAAATAATAGCTGCCTAGCTGTCATAATGACAAATTTTCCCCACCCACTCATTCCTTAGATCCTGCAAAACCATCTTTATGTAGTTTGGATCAGTGTGGGAAAGGGGGTAGAGAGTAGGTTAAGCTCCCATCATATCACCCAGGAATCCCACAGGGAAGACAGAATCATAGAAAAATAGGGCTGGACAGGACTTCAGGAAGTCATCTAGTCCAACCCCATGCTCAGAGCAGGATCATCCCTGCCTAAACCATCCCAGATAAATATTTATCTAACCTGCTTTTAGAAACTTGCAATGACAGAGATTCCATAACATTTCTAGGTTATTTGTTCCAGTGTTTAATCACCCTCATGGTTAGAATGTTCCTCCTGATACATAATCTAAACTTCCCTTCAACCAGTTTTACCCTATTTCTTCTTGTCCTGTTCCCTGTGGACATAGAGAACAACTGATCACCATCCTCTTTATATCACCCTTTTTGTACTGTAAGGCTATTATCAACATCTTGCCTCAGTTTTCTCCAGAATATAGAATCTTAATTCTCCCAACCTTTCTTCATATATCATGTTTTCTGTATTTCTAATCCTTTTTGTTGCTTTTCTCTCAATAAATTTTCCTGATTTTTCTTGAAATTTGATGCTATAAAAACTTGATATAAGTACTCCAGCTGCGCCCTTCCTAGGCTGAACAGAGTAAAAAAATAATTTTCCATTACTTGCATCTGACACTTCTGTTAATGTAAACCCAGTATGCTATTATCTTTTTGTAACAAAATTCTAACATGTTTATAGAAAGTTTTTTGTTGCCTTTCATATCCTCTGCTAACTGTATTTCAGTTTGCACTTTGGCCTTCCTCATTATATTCCTATAACTGTGCTATATTCTTGTACTTATTCTTAATTTCCACTTATAAAGTTTTGGTTTCAAGTTATTGTTTAGCCAGTCTAGTTCTTGCTATGCATCCTATCCTTCCTTCACATTAGTATAGCATGCTCTTCTGCCCTTCATGAGTCACAAAAATTAATTTAATTAATGCAGCCCAAGGTTCTCATTTTACTAGGCAAACTAAAGTCACCTGGAATCCCTAATAGTATGGCTCCTATGGAGCAGTGCTGCCAAGAACCTGAGGGGATTTATGGGAGGTGGTGTAGAGATGTTATGACCTCCACATCACTGGTTCTGGCTTTGTGGTATCCCAGAGTTTCACTTAAGTTTAAAGGCAGGCTCAACAGGATTTCTCTATGGATGCCACTCCTTCCAGATGAAGCAATCAGAAGACTACAGCTGGATTCTGTGACTGATTCACTATGGGGCCCTGGGCAAGTCACAGAGAACATGATTTTCAGACTCTTCTGCTTTGTTGAAGTCCATGGAAACTGCAGATACTCAGTGGCTGAAAAAAATCAAACTCTCCATTCTCAGTTTCTTCATCTGTAAAAGGGGCTTAATACATTTCCTTTCAAACATGCTTTGAGAGCCTTAGCTGAAGAGTGCTACAAGTGTTTTTAATTGTGTCTTTCTGATTATGATAACGTGTCAATTAGTAAAGTAGGTGACACTCAAAGCTACATTTTCAAAATTTCTATTTTTGGATGTCCATCTCTAAAACTGGGGCCAAGATATTCAAATGTGACATGATGCTGACCATCTCAATTTTGGGGCACTCAAGGAGACAGATTCCAATTTGAGACTAAAGTCTCATATTGAACAGCCAAAAATTGACACATGCAAAAATCACTCCTCACTTCTGAATATGCTACCCTTAAGGCTGATTTTCAGAAAGGTGGGATGCCTGCAGCTCCCATTTATTTTATGTGGACTTGCAGGTCTTCAGTACCTCTTTAAATCATGTCCTAGATCTCTCAGCTTGGACACTTGAGGCCACTTTTGAAAAATTGACCTTTATGTTGTGAATGCCCTCTAGTGGTAGCTCTAATTAATATAGGAAATACCTGTTGAGCTACTAGACTACACAGAATCCTTGACAGGAAATAAGGTGTGCCTGTGTAGTGAAACATAAAGCAGTGTGGATTGTTAGCAGCAAATAACAATTTTTTCCTTGCCAAAGGAAAAAATCCATGTATGTATTATAAACTACAATACAGAGTTCTATCTCCTTTTCCACTGGCCTTGTATCGTATCTTAGTTAACAAGACTGTCTATGCAACAACTTTATTTAAGATAAGACAGTTGATTAAAATTCACCTGTGGAAAAATAAGGTGATAAACCTGTTTAGAAGGAAGTATTTTGAAAAAAAATAACTACAGTTTGCATGGATATCCTTTTCACAGAATACAAATGCTACTGCAAAGGCAGGTGTGGAGTTGAAGGATCCCTATTGACTGCTTTCTTGACATTAAAATCTACACTGCAGTAGTGAGAAAGAGTGGCAATTTTTACCTCCAGCTTATTCAGGAAAGCTGTGTGTTCTTCAATGCAAACTTCACCACACTCATTTATGCATCTGTCATATTCAAGGTAGGATACGGTAATGGTCTCCTCCTCAGGATTTCTTTGCCATTAATCCAAAGGCTATAAATTGTGTAGGCTACAGTTGTCTCTTACACAGTGATATGGGCAAAAGAGTTGGTTGTCCTGTCCAACTCTGCAGTCTGTACTGCTGCCTGTGTGTCAAGGGACAGAAATCAAGCTCTTATTTTATAGTATATATAAAGCTTCAGAAATTAGAGGGCCATTGATAGCCAAGAAGAGGTAGGCATCAAAATATCTCTGAGGATTTGGGTATTATTTCTTAGGTTCAATCAGATAAAGGATTAAGTTATACAACTTATTTGGTTGAAGATCTTTGGTTGTGGAACTCTGCTCCAGATAAGGTCCACCATTCTGTTTCCTGGGTTGCCTTCATTTACTGGTAAACCAGTGAAAGATTTATTTATAGACACGCCTTTAATATATATTAGTGTGCCCGTCTGGCGTTGAACATCCGGTCACGTGCCGCTCGGGCCCAGATATTCGGTTGTGTTCATCCATCTGTCCCTGCTGTTACACTGAGTGGGTGTCTCTTTCTGGTGTAGTTGTTCCCCAATCTCGCCTGCCACGATTTCGGATCTTGTTTCAGTGGTTGGTGTTCAACTACCAGAGTTCTCTCAACTATGGGACGGCTGTCTGGTGATCTTCTGTGAGGCTTTACCTCCCCTATACTTCGCCCTTATACCCAGCCTTGATGGGTCACAGTTATTCTCCTGGCCAGGCCCCCAGCCACTGAGTCCCTGACTCCCTTTACGTGGCAGGTGTGGTCTGCCCTGCCTACATCATGGGCCTCCAGCAGTCAATTATCTGGCCTATGAGACTGCTGCTTTCCCCAAAAGCTAGTAGCTCCTCCAGAGCTTAATAATACTGCTTTGACCTTCAACCCCTTCTAAAGTGGGAAACACAAAATCTAAACCAAGAAAAACTACAGATGCAATCTGAGGGACTCCTAAGTCCCCTCTCCCAGGCCCCTTCCTTGGCCTGGCCGCTAACAACGTGTACAGACCCTAAGGTCTATTTCAGGCTCAGTAGGCGGTCGGCATCTCCTGTAGGCTCTGCCACTGTTCCGCTCTCTCATTGTCCCTCCTGGGGCTTCTTAGGGCCACTGGTGATCCTCCAACGGGTGTCTGTCCACCTGTCTCTTGCCGTAATCACACCACCAAGGGCCATCTTTCGCAGCCTCTCCCACTCCCCTTGCCTCCTGTCTCCCACCTGGCATGTCTCTTCGGCTTCTCCGGTGCCCTCAACAGTCCCACCTGGTTTAATGCTGTAGATTATGCTGGTCTCCATAGCCCCTCAGTCGTCATGATTGACATCAGCATCTATCTGTTTCCCTTGGCTCTCCTTTCCAGGTTCCCAGCCCAGAGGAGCCGCTCTTGGCTCTATTCTCTCCCCACGGCAGCCAGCAATCTCTGGCTTGCCGCATGCTCTGCTGCATTCTTCTTTGCCGGGGGAATCAGCTTCCCATTGCCAGGTTCCCATTGCCCCTTCAGGGCCTCCAGAGCGTTGATTCCCCCTCTTCCTTGCCAGCTGCCCCTTTTATTCCTGCCAGCCGGCTTCTGAAGCTGACGTCATCTGCCAGCCATAACTTTATAAAGACGCAGCTAATTCGCCATGCGGGTCCCACCTCTAGCTCCGCCGTGGATCCTGCTGCAGGTAAGCAGTTTTCATTTTCTTTTCTGTTATTTTCATTTCTTTCTGCGGGTTCCTGACCCCAGGGCTCCCCCCTGGTTCTTTGGGGTCTTCCCCTCTGTTTGTCCCCATGACAATTAGGTCTGCTATCTTTTTCTGGATTGCAGCATGTGCCCTTCTGGCTTCACTTATCTGGTCCGGTGCAGGCTTGGTCTGGGTGGCCAGTAGCAATTGCCCTAGTTTCCTGTGGGCCGGTGGGTAGCTGTTTATCACCCGAGTGGCCTCCCACCTGCCATGACTTTGAATGTTATACCAGTGGGGGGGCCAACCACCCAGGGTTCTTCTGCAGCGGAGAGTCCACCCAGCAGTCATCCGTGGGGCTCCACCTCCCCTACACACCAACCTCATGCCAACACTCGGTGGGTCACCCAAATCTTCTCGGCCGTACTCCTGATACTGTCGTGCTCCCGGGTGTGGTGGCCTACGTAGCCCTCTCCCATTCTAGGTCCTGCTCCCCAGGGTAACTCGCTTAGTTAGCTGTAAGCCCCCCAAGATCATTCACTCCTGTCCTGAGGCAGCCTACACCCAGTTCTCAGAACCTAGCCTGTGCTCACAAAATAAAGATGGCAGGCAAAAGAAACTCTGATACAGTTATCCTGTCTGCACCACCTTGCCCTACTCCTCAACCCCTCCAAAAAGGGGGAAACAGAAAGAAAAAACAACACAACTAAATTGAGAAGGGCCCATATGGTTCCTTTCCCAGCCCTTCTACTAGGGTGATGGTGTGCCCTTGGTCTCTATGATCCCCCTGGGGTTTGGCCCAATGTGTGGCTGGAGTAGACTGAGGACCCTTGCCCCAGTTCGTCTTCCCCCTCACTCTGCCATGCATGGTTTGTGGCCCTGATCCCCTTCTCCCCTGTTGGAGATGTCCTTCTTCCAGTGCCTTGCAGTACCTCTCCAAGAGCCTGGCCACTTCTTGTGTTGAGGGCTGGCACTCAGCCTCTCATCATCTTGCTTCGCAGCCCCACTCACTGCTCCTGTCTGATCTGCCCCAGAGGGAGAGCCACCTTCGGCTCCCGGGTTCCTCCAATGCTCCCACCTTCAATGGTGTAGAGAGCCTCTTCTGGCTCTCCCGTCCCTCCGGTGTTCCTGCCTTCATTGACACAGTGAGCCTTTTCTGGCTCTTCTGCCTCCACACTGCACTGTCCTCTGCTGGTGCAGAGAGCCCTTGCTGGCTCTCCCTCCATGGGAGTATTCCGGATGGCGTCCAGCGTCTGTGTCTCCTCCAGCTCCACTCTCCTTCCCTTGCCATCTTCCCTGGTGGTCCATTTTATCCACGCTGGCCAGTGATTGCTGATGATGTCACCGGCTGGCTTCAGCTGTATAAAGGCATGGCTGACAACCCACGCGGATTTACTTCCTCGCTCCAGCTACACTGTGGGTCCTGCTGCCGGTAAATATTTTTCTTGAGTTATTTTTGTGTTTGTTTCTCTTTTTATGCGTAGTTCCTGGCCCAGGGGGTCCCTGTTTATTGTTTAGGGTCCTTTACCCCACTCTCCCCTGGGACAGAGTGGTTTGCTTGGGCTGGAAACCTTATTATTTTCTGTCAGATTAGTGATAAATACATGCAACTATCACATAGAGGGATCTGAATAGTATCCTCCAGGATATATGGCGTAACACACTTTCTTTCTACAGTACCACCAATGGTAAGTGTCCAGCCCCATCAGATGATTTATACTGGATTTTCTTTGGTGTGAAGTACAGTAGTATTAACTCCCTTTGGGGAAGGGAAGTCAATAATGAAGCAAGAGTCTCCATTTCAAAAAACAGCATTTTCTCTTATACAAACACATTTCATATTAGGTGAAGTCTGTGACAAGAAAAACTCCTTAATGTGCTTCAGCTTAGAGAAAAATGAGAGTACAGAGAGCAGTAAGGATGAAATAAGTGTGTTGTATGAAACAGGACCTAGAAGCAAATGCTACCATCATGCACCCAAACATAATGAAAAACTGCTCATTGGCTCATTAGAAAAGTGAATATTTTCCCCCCATCCAAAACCAACAGCATTACATCAGATATGAATTTCATCTAGTACCTTCTAAAGGAATGACTCTATTGTATATTCAAGGAAAACACATAGTAAGCAAAATAGTGGTGTTGGAGATGTCAAAATATCACACAGGTTTACAAGACTAATCTTGGCCATGGACCTCTCTATATGATCTGTCCCTAAAGTGTCTGCATCCAGTTTTTAAGTCCTGCAAGCTATGATGCAGTATCTAATGCGAGTAATTGAGGGACAGTGAGGGATGCTCACATGTCTTCTATTACAGGATTATTTTAACAGCACGTAGCTGAACATTACCATTACTGTAGTTATGCTTACATGACTAAAAAACAGAATAAAATGTTCAGATCTTTGGCCATGGTCCAGTGGTATAAAATTCCTCTTAAATCAGCTTAACTGTATGGTTCCAGAAGAATTCCCATAGCTCTGGGATCTCTAAAGAGTATAGAACCACTGTAGCAAGCTTCTAGACCAGGGGTGGGTAAAATGCGGCCCAGGGGCTGGATGCAGCCTGCCAAGCCATTCTATCCAGCCCGTGGGGCCCCTAAAAAATTTAGAAAATTAATATGCATCTGCCCCTGGTTGCCTATCATGCAGCCCTCCATGGCCTGCCAAAACTCAGTAAGTGGCCCTCCACCAAAATAATTGCCCGCCCCTGTTCTAAACCATGGCCCTCAGGGCATGTTCATTGAAAAGGGGCCCTGAGCAACATCTCCTTATATGTTGGTTCCAGGGGCTGGAATGACTTCTTGAGGGCCATGAAAATATTTAAACTGTTCACATTTGGAAATATATCAGCAATGGGAAACCATATGCTTTTTATGTGCATACATAGACTAAATTCAACTATGTTTATCGTTCCTTGAACTCCACCGAGTCAGCAGACACCATGTTTTCAGAATTCTCATATCTGTTTTTGTACCATGGTGCTCCCAAATGTCTCTGTTGGGAAAGCAGTAAGAGCTGATAACATAATGAAAAGGAAGAGGGTAAAGTTCATTGTTATCCAAGAACTTAGGTCGCTAATACATAGATCTTTGATCTACAATTACAGATATGACTAATGACAATGGGCATGCTAATCACTCTTTTTCCAGACCAAATGGAAGGCAGTGTTAAATACGCCTTGTGTTGTGATGCTGGAAACAGTGGTTGCTACCCAATGCTATCTTGGCTACACACTAAGGCCTGAGCAAGAACTAAGCCAGAAGAAAAGAAGGGTTTCCCTAAGATTAGTTACAATTGCCTAGATCAGGAGATTGACTAGTTGCAGCTGTATGCAAGGGCCCCTCTACATGTGCAGGTAAAAACGTGATGGGTCTAATCTACAATCCATACAGTCGTGCCTCCTGCCATGCCACATGCGTGCAGCAGGAACCATGATTTTGGGATCGCAAATCAGATCCCATCATGCCTTATTGCTGGAGTCAGAGGACCCCCATCCTGGGCTCCCACTGCACTGACAATAAGCAAGTTCCCACAGCTGGGATTCCCCTCCGCCGACAGGGCTCCCACCCACACACCCCTGCAGTGGGGACACCACAGCTGAAGCAATCCCAACTGCAGGGGTGCCCCATGCATCCCCACAGCTAGGAAACTGCAACTTCAATGATTTCCAAGCCACATTAGTGCATGGGGTACCCTGTGGCTGGGCACGTTGTAGGCTGATGAGGCTCCCAGCTGCGGGGGCACGTGCTACTGTAGTTGGGAGCCAGCATCACCTGGGAGCTCAGAGGTGCACATACCCCCCCCCCCCCAGGCTGGGAGCTCCAATCAGCTGACAGAACTCCCAGCTATGGGGCACAGGCTACCCATGCAAATTCAAGCTGGATAGAAATGAGCTATACAGTTATACATTCTGTAACAATAACTTGATAGCTGGTTGGACCTTTCTAAGGCACCATAGTTAATTTGTATGTGTAGCCAGTCTAAATTAATTGCACAATTAACCAGGTAATTGTGTAATACATGTAACATGTAGAAGGGGCCAAGAAGCAGAAAGCTAGCAGAGGTAGACGCATATGTGAACAAATCTGAGAGGGAACAGTGCATACAGATGTAATGGGAACTTTTGGATTCTACTTATGGATTCACTTTACATTTGCTCCTCATTGATACCTAGTTTAACAGATCACCAAAACTTAACATATTTTATGCTACCTAGTGACAGCACCAAATTATAGAGTTTGCTTAACAAAATTAAGTAAAGCTAGTGAGCCACACATTGGGCTAATGGGGCTAATTGTGAAAAGGGTGGACAAAGTCACCAGGAGTATGGGCTGATTTCAGTTAGAGTTTAAAGCTGATCCCCTGGCACAAACGTTAATACCTTCTGTTCTCTTTGTCCTTGTGGGTGCGTGATGTGCCCCATGACTAGGGATGATTTTGGTCATGGAAGATCAGGGAGTAACAAAGCTGAAAATGTGATGGACGCATTATTAAAAGTGACCCAGGTGTCTCTTCAAAGAGACTGTGTTTATCATTACAATTCCTCCTCTGTCACCACTCTATTTTCTAAATCTCCTTATTACTGAGGATTAAATCTACCCAGGGGCAGAGCACAAGCACCAACACTCTGAACCACTTATATTCCACTAACTCCTTTTTTTATGTTAAGTGGCACTGAAGTGATGCTGACCATCTACATGTCATGATTTTCACCTTATTTGCTAAAAGCTCATTCAACAACTGCCTAACTTTATAACTTTCTAATCTATAGCTATATACATCTGGAAGGAACTAGATATGGATTTAGATATTCTATATTAACTGTATATCTTTGTCAATAATATTACCCTTTAGACTTGTGGTTTGTTTATACCTTCCATCTCATTACTGAGATGAGAATGACTCCCTCCAGAATTGTAGATTAGGAAAAAATCCAATGCCAAAATTATCTTTAAATGTACAATGCTGGGCTGTATTGGTAGGAGTGGTGCCAGCAGATCAAGGGAAGCGATTACTGCCCTCTGTTCAGCAGTGGTGAGGCCACATCTGGAGTACTGTGTCCAGTTTTGGGCCCTCCATAACAGAAAGGATGTGGATAAATTGGAGAGTCTAGCAGAGCGCAACAAAAATGGTTCAGGGTTTTGGAAACATGACTTATGAGGAGAGGCTGAAGAAACTAGGCTTTTTTAGTCTAGAGAAGAGAAGATTGAAAGGGGATTTAATGGCAGCCTTCAGTTACCTGAAGGTTGGTTCCAAAGAGGATGGAGCTAGACTGTTCTCAGTGGTGGAAGATGATGGAACAAGAAGCAATGATGTCAAGTTGCAGCAAGGGAAATTTAGGTTAGATATTAGGCAAAACTTTCTCACTAGGAGGGTAGTAAAACACTGGAAGAGTTTACCCAGAAAAGTTGTGGAATCTCTATCCTTGGAGGTTTTATAGACCCAGCTAGACAAAGCCTTAGCTGGAATGATCTAGCTGGGGATGGTCCTGATTTGAGCAGAGGGTTGGGCTACATGACCTCCTGAGGTCCCTTCCAACCCTAATTTTCTATGATTCCATGAAAGGTTGTTAGCTGTGTTAATCTGAAATCAGGTAGAAGGTAGGCAAGGTGGCACTTTAGAGACTAACTAGCATTATTAATTTTAAAAAAACACCTGACTCCCAATTATGTTTGGACTGCCTTAATCAGATTTATATTCATAGTTAAATAAAGTCATCAGTGCAAGCTATATCCTTCTGTTACAACAGAAGGAAAAAGTGTTGAGGGGAAAACTGCAGTTCTTTGGGGGATATATAATAGTTCAGAATGAGAGAGAATGCTTTTAAATATCTCATAATGATTGAGGACTGAGAGCTCCATCAGAGGAAGAAAAAAGATTTTATTTTTCATGTTAAGTAATGTACATTTTAAAATAACAATGAGGAAAAAATTTAAGAGAGAAATTTGGAGCTATGTCTATGTTCATGTATGAAGTATGTTTTTTCTGATTTCACATTTCTACCTCCATTTGGAGCATTTCTACCTCCATTTGACCATTCATTCATTTTGTAACAAGAACTTGATACCTAGTGGTCTACGCCTGAGAAGCTCTCATGAAACCATCAACCCTGAATGGCTCTGTCCCTCCAGGCCAGATCCAGATGTGTAGGTACGTGTGTTTCCCCAGGGACAAAAACAGCAAAGGTACAAAATACGCTGCTGCCACTTGTCCCTGTGGAACACGTGTATGTGTGCTCTGGCGCATGGAATGTTGCCCTGGGTTGGATAGGGGTGGCAGGGGCCAGCACCTTGGCTGGCCCCAGAAGCCTAACTGGGGGCTTGGCCTGCCAGGCTCCGGTTTCAAGCAGTGCACGCTACTACCACATGCACTGCCCCAATTTTTTCTCCTGCAGGTTTTTTGATACTGGTATCTCCCAGTGTTAAACACCTGCCTCCCCCCCTCCCCTCCCCTTCCCCCAGCCCTGCAAATTAGCAACAGGGGGAACATTTGCATATGTGACGTGTGGTGTGCAGTGCCACATACTGCATATGCATGCTCATCTGGATGTGCCCCCAGTGGATAACAGTGGTAGATTCCTTATCAGCAGACCCACTGTTTTTTAATGATTCTGTCAGAAGTCAATAGAATTAACATTACTTTCCCCAAACAATGATGCTGACCAAACTCACAGATTCCTAAAAGGGGGATGACATTAGCCTGAAAGCGATTGGATTCAGGAGTTTATATTCTGTAGACCTCTAATTCTTGAGCCTTTTAGGAGAGAACGTGGGAGCGTAAGAAATTAATTTGCTAAGCCTCCTTTCCTTGGGGATTCTTAGAAATCAAGGCTCCCACAGCCAGGTGGATTCTGGCAAGGAGGAGCACAGGGGCATATCTAAGCAAATGGAAGGTCTCAGGAGGGTTAGAGTTCTCATTCCAGCATCAAAAGAAGCTGGGCTGCAGAATGCCAATGTCAAAAAAAGGTACCAGATGTGGTCTACACTTAAGGTTTCATGGAAAGACTCAGAATTAGGAACAATGACCAGTTACTATCCAGACCCAGAGACCTTAGAAACATATGAGCTAGTGAAGTCTATCCCAAATGGGACTTGGCCTCTGCTATCACAGATTCACCTGCTTTTATGTTAAATCTTCCCCCAAACTGAGATTTTCTACTCCCTTTTAGATCAGTGTTATATGCGAAAGATGTAAATCTAGTGACACAATACTTTCAACCCTGAACCAATTCTGTACATTTATCTTCTTCCAAAAGGAGTCTACAGACATGCAAGTAGAGCTGGATGATCTGTTCTTGTAATCATGGCTGAAATCTTTAACTGCACCCACATTATATAATTGCTCTGTATTACTAATATCACTCCCTGAGTCCATCTTTCTCATACTGGAGCTATTTACCATCATGACATGTAGTTTTGAAGTACCCACTTCAGTACCATCCAGCAGTTATTATCCTGGTGGCCAGAATGTATTAATTGGACAAATATATGCAAGTTAAAAAAAAAAAAGAATAGGTCAGTAAGAAATTAAACCATCTTTTTAGCTCTGTTATCGAATTACCAGGAACATACTTTCTCTTTAGGTGGATTTCATGATCTCATTTTCTTCCTCAGCACTTATACTTTTCCTGGTACACTTGAGTTTCTGGCTGTATTTCTTTTTTCAGCAAGCTTTCATAGATTCATAGATTCTAAGGCTGGAAGGGACCTCAGAAGATCATCATGTTTACTGTGCAGCTAATTACTCTATTGCACTTGATGACCCAACCTCAACCACCTCTTCTGCCATATTCAAGTGCTTAATTCTAATTATTATTTGAGAATACTTGTGGTCACTGATTATCCAAAGTTATATTTTGATTGTCAGGTAACACCTTTGACATGATGGTCACAGTTATGCACAATCTTTCAATAGTGTATGGTTGAAACTTAATTCTCTAGTAGATGAGAATCTCGGTAACCATTATGTCAAATAGATGACATTTTTTCTCTCTCTTTCTATTTCATTTCCTTCCCCATTTAACATAATGGGAGATGGACTTTTCTTTTAAAATGCCTGCCTCTCTTGCCAGCAGCCTTCCTTTCTCCTTTGCCTCTCTTCTTTCCTTGCCCATAAATATGTAAGAAATCAAACTGGTAGCTGTTAGCTTTCTCCTATTTCAGATGCCTAGAGTCTAAATTTTATCTTAAAGGCTGGTAGGATCCTTCTCCAGGGAGCAGCCACTGGCCTAGGAAGAGGAAGTGGCATTGTTCAACTGTTTTCCTATTGATTTAAATCCTTTTACTGGAAACTATTATTTTCCTACTCAAAGGATGTTTGGTATAAAATTGGCCAAAATAGTTTTAAAAGATTATTTTGAACTACTTTTTAAATTAATACGCTTACCAGAAGCCATTCTACAGTGTACATTATAAGTTTCCTTGGGCGCGTCTACATGAGACATTTACTGTGCAATAGACTAATTAGCTGCACAGTAAACGTTGCACATCTACATGTGCACTCCTATTAGGCTGAAGTAAACTAATGTACTCCGCAGCAAGATAGTACTTGTAAATATCCTGTAAATACAAGTAGTATCCTGCTGCGGAATAAGGAACTCCACAGCAGCACATGTGTAGATGCTGCCCTGGCTGGCTGGGGCATGAGGGTGCTTTAATGTGGGGGCTGCCTACTGGCTAGCCCTGAACTGAAGCACCCTTGTGCCCCAGCCAGCCCCTTGTTGGGACATTGAGCTAGGAGGAACAGTGTCAAGATGACAGGCTGATCCCTTGGGCCCCTGCCAGCTACAGCTGGTCTGACACAGTTCAACGTGCTGCGCTTCCAGGAGCACGTGTAAACAAGTACCCAGGACCAATAAAACTCCAGTGCAATAAGCACCAGAGTGTATTCAAATACATTAATATGCACATGTAGAAGCACTCCTTGTGTACTTTTTGAGAGGGAAAGAAGTGAGTTAACACCTGTTAATACTTATTACTGTATTTTTTAACTATTCATTTCTAACTGCCACTCTCAACTACATCAGAGCCTTATGATTCCAGCAACCTGTACCATCTCCTTTTCAAAGGGCATCTGAACTGCTATAGAGAGGATGAGAAATGCTTGTCATCCTAAATATTCAGTCACCTACTCAGGTAATGATAATTCAGGACTTTTAATACTGTGAATGCAAAGCATTCCATAGATAAGGCTTAGAGGCAGACACAAGCAGCACTCAGGAGATTTCAGTGCAGAGGGGGAAATGTAAATGGGAAATATTTAGTTCTGTCCTGTCAAATTCTGTGAGAGAGAGAAATATTCTGGAATTGTAGGATTAGTTAAATGGAAAAGCTGACAAAGGAAATATCTGCAACTATTGCTCTAATGAGACAGATATGGTTCACGTTATTATTTTTAATTAATTTCACTGCAGAATTATACCCTGTTCAGCACTTCTTACTCTGAAAAATGTCTGCTGCCATCTGCATGGAGGGGTATGGCCTGCCACAGAATCTAGGACCTTCAGTAGCAGAAGGTGGAGCAAGGGGGAGCTGTTGACACAACCTTGCTCACCCTGTAGCTGCCAGTCCCACCACTGTCCTTGTTGTCCTGCTACTCTAGATCCAACCCAGGAAGGAGCCCCATGGTCTGGATCTGGCCTGGAGCATGGGGGAAGTTTGACACCCTAGATTTAAGGAGAGCAATTAGGGTAACAAAACCCTGGCTTCAATCTAGTGTACTTTCAGTTTCAATCTCTAATCTGTAAGGCTGAAAATTAATCAGGAAAATTCAGCCTGCTAAGCACAAAGGCATGGCTGTATTGATTTCTAGACCTCTGCCACTCTCCATTGCAGCAAGAAAAGGTTTTGATGTGGGTAACTGAAGAATGCAGGAGATTTATCTTAATCTGTTCCCACTGAATATATAAAACTCTCATTTGAAGTAAGGGACTTTGGGTTAGAGCTGATTAGAACTGTTCCCATAAACACATGCAGATTTATTGAGCCTGAAGTATTTTGTCTGAAACATCTCAGTTTGATGAACTCTGACTGAATCCAAAAGAGAGTTTCAACAAAACTATACCTGGATTCCTGAGGAATGGCCTCAGGGATGGAGCCTGATGCTTTCAGGACCCCCACTCCTGAAGTAATCTGACTGGCAGTCCTGTCTAGTCAATGGCTGCAGATCTGGACACTCTGGAGGCTTCCGGGTCCCAGAACCTCTGGTTTGGGGACAGCTAGCCAAGCCAGAATTTCCAGGCTCTTTGATGTGGTGGAGCTAAGAACTTGAGAGCCCTGGAATCTAGTTCTAACTTGGCCTCAGGTTCTGGCTCCAAAGTAGGACACTAGAAACTCTGAGGACCCTAAGCCATAGTTGGGACTCTTGGGGCTTCCAGGCTCCCTGCTGTAGAGTCAGATCCTGGGGGTCCTGAAACAGACCCTCAGGAGTAAGCTGCAGATCTTGGGAGACCCTGCTGGTTTTATCCAGAAAGTCCATTTCACCAAGCAGTTGTGGGGTCTGAGGAGCTTCCAGTTCATGAAAAAAGAAGAACAACCAACACAACCATATTGGACCTGATTTGGGCCCAAACCAGATTTTAGAAAAAACACAATTTTCTACCAAAAACTCTGCTTCTCAGCCTGCTTTTTCTATTCTTGGTGAAAATCTGGTTCTGCATTGCAGCAAAAGTTCCAACTACTTCAATGCCACCAGTACTTCACCCTACGTTCCAGAAATAGTAATTCCTAGAAATGAAGTCCTGCTGAATAAGAATTTGAGTGACCTACAGAAGATTAGCATTTTTATTTTAATCTTTTTAGAATCCTACATCTAAGACAGTGTTATCAACTTATTTTGATCAGCCAGCTTAAATGCTGACAATATGCTTAGTCCCATGCAATATTCAAAGCTAAAGGAAGCTTCTACCCCACAGATGTTGCCCTCTAAAAGGAAGAGAAAGAAAAGACAGAAGGTGATGGGAAAACTTGAGTGAAGGTCCAGCACTGTTTGATAGTTGTGTAGCCTAGGTAACTTGGGTATATACTCCTCTTCTCCAATTGCAAGGGATTGTTAGCTGGCAGGTGTGCTGTGGGGTGGGAAGTGCAGACCGCTCAGTTTCCCTCCGTCCCTATAGAACCAGGCCAGGACAGTCAGGGGACTTAACTATATACAAATGTATTTACATTAACTTATCACAAGGGAAAGAAACATGGATATAAACATACGTACAATGTATATATATATTTATAAGATACCTAAACCAGTAACATAAACAATACCCTCTGGGGAAATGACATAAAACCTTACACCAGTGCTCCAGATACAGGTAAGTCACAGATAAATATCTGATCTGAAACAGATAAACTCCAAAGATAAACTCAATCCTGAGGGGAAACCACAATGCCCTTGGGCTTTTTCCAAGCCCCACAAAGAAGGTGGCAACTTTAGGGCAGCCCTCTCAGTGGGACCTCCCCTTTCAGGAGCCCTTAACTAACCGGGGGGGGACACTCCCCTCCCCTGTGGGAATCTGCTTTTTCCTGCAACTCACGGCTCCCAGGCCTGGAGGGTGGTCTTTGTCCTCTGCACCAGGCTGCTCTCTCGCCTGCAGTGGACTTCTGGGGGGGGGCGGGGGCCATTGCTGTAACAGGGCTCTGCTATGCAGGGCTTCTGGGGCCTCTGGCTCAGCAGCCCGATCACCATCTGGCTCTCTAGACTCAACCTTTTGCTATGGGTCAGAGGCCTGGGCTGCCTCATGCAGCACCAGGCTCAGTCCACTCCTGGACCCTCCATGTAGCACCTCCTGCACTGAGCTCCCAGCCTCATTCTGGGGGCTGAGGAGCTGAACAGGAAAGCCACAAGGGGCCTGATCCCTGTTGTGGCAGCACAGCCCCAGTCCCTTCCGTCCACCTTGCGGTGTGTGTGGACTTACCACCAGCAATGAGTCATACCGGGCTTCTGTGGACTCTGGTGCAGCTACTTGTTGCCTTCTTGCTGCCTGCTGCAAGTATTGCGAGCTACATGGCAGGCAGCAGGGGCCTGCCCAGTGCCCAGCCTGGGTGTGGCAGGCAGCCAGAGTCCCAGCTCGGCTCATTGTGGGCAGAGAGTGCATGCACACTTCAGGGTGGATAGCAGGGAAGGGACTGGGTCTGCGCTGCCCCAACAAGGATCAGGCTTTCATGACTCCCCTGTCATCCACCCCTCACAAGCCGGCATCTTACAAGTCAAGGTTGTGGGTGTTTTTGGCACTCTGCCCAAAAACGTTACTGACCCCTGAAGTCTTGAGTCTTCTAAGAGTGGAGGAAAGGTTTAAACCTGCTATGTTCATCAAGAGGAAACCAATTACAGAACTCATTGAGGGGTTGCTACAGTTAGAATGATTGGCAAAGATAATTTCCACCATGGTTTGAGGGAATGATATGGACATCAGAGAGATGGAGACAAGAAGAAATAAAAGGAAACCACTTGCCTTATAGTAACTGGAGTTCTTTGAGAGGTGTAGTTCCTATGCATAGTCCATGTGTGAGCATGCGGCTCAAAAAAATATGCTGGTCAACTAAATGGACTAAAGTCTCTAAGGTGCAGATGATACTTGCTTTGGAGGTATTGAAGTCTCCAGGGTGCCACTCTGTCCTGCCTTCTACTCTGGATATGTTAGTCAGCAATGTTTCAGCTGCTCCTTGAGCTGTCATGGAGTGTGCTCTAATAGTCATGACAGGATCCACCTTCCCATCGCCTTCTGTCTTCTCCAACAAAGACACAGATCCATTTGGAGTGGCTCTGGGTGGAGACTGCTGTGCCCTTTTTCTTTTTTGCTATGGCTATGAAGAACTGAGGTGGCATACAGGGCTTTGTCCTCTGTAAACAATATGTGAGGGCAGGTTTCACATTTAAGGTGTGAAGTGAAACTGCTGCCCCTGAACGTATTAGGCTTTGGGAAAAATCAGGGGCTGCACCAGCCTCTTCCAAGTGGGGAAAGCTGAGGTGGACTAGACAGAAAATTGGTGGGGGGCTGCAGGAGACAAAGGTGTGACACAGCCTCCATGGGCCAGGCCAGGAGTGCCATGCCTCTGCAGGCTGTGGGCAGGAACAGGGCAGGCTCAGCTGCATAGGGCAGGCAGCAGTGGCCCGGGGGCAGGGGGAAGGTGTGGAGCTTGGACAGGGCAATGCTGGGAGAGGTGGCTATGGGGGCAAATTTTGGAGTGGCTATAGTCCCCTTCCCCCACCCCCAAGCCCTCTCTTAGCATAGCCCATGGGAAAAATATAGGAAGGTGGATTTACTGATGTAGATTTATTACCACCTCTGGCAGGATCCCACCCCAGGACAGGGAAGATGGTGTATGACAGGGATCTGACATCATGGTCTGGATCCCTCCCACCCTTTTTGCTGAAGCTACAGCAACCAGAAAGGCTTCATACACAAACATAGGAGGGAATACTATGCATTCACTCAAAAGATTAGTCCCACGGTAGGATCAGATTTTGTATTTGTGGGAGACCTTTAAAAAATTTTTGCATTGTGGAAGGAGAAAATACCTTCAGTCTCTTTCTCTCCTGTTACCCATGTGTTTCTCATGATGACATTCCAGTCTCCCTCCTGTGGTCAGCTTCCATGGAAAAAATTATTCAGTGTCAATGGCCTTACCCACAGAAAACCTTTTGTTCCAATAAGGAAGAGTTATTCAAGGTTGATAGCCTTAGATTTCTGTGCATCAGCTTCTGAGACAATCATTTAACTAGACAAATCCCCACAAGAAAATGGCACTTGCAAAACATAATGGAGTTTACAGTTTCACACAAATTTATAGCCTGTGACATTTTCTCCCATCAACAAAGAATGGAGCAGGCATAGCTACTTTCTCCTTATGAGATCTTTGCTTTCAGATCTAGCTGCATTTCAGCTATCACCCTATTAAATTAATCCCATATATTTAAAGAGCAAAGATTGTATGGCTGAATTCTGAAGTAATTAATTACGTCTGAATTTCATACACAGGTGAGTGATTTAAAATTAATTAAAATCATTGGATTTCTCTTTTAAGTAATTGATTTAATTCTTGAGGCAGTAAAACTAAATTAGGTATGCCGGTTCTGGGTTCTTTTCATATTCTTCCTGTTAAGGTATTTTACTTCAATTTTATAAAAAAGGTTATTAAAAATTAAGGCCCTGATCCTGGAAACATAGATAATTCCACTGACTTTAATAAAAGTTAAGCATGTGCATACATATATAGCGTATCAGAGACTAAAGCCATATTTATGAAGTGCTGTACAACCTTTGTTAACTCAAGACAAACTTGCTTATGAAGACTTCCAAACATTAACAAAAATAATTATGATTTAATACACTGAAGCCAACATTTTAAATAACTGGGATTGAAAAAACAGACAAGGACTTTCTTTTTCAATCTTCTAAGTTTAAAGGCATATTCAAGAGGGATGGATTTGGAAAGAGCTATGCTTGACAATTTATTTGATACTTCTGATCAAACAAGTAAAGAACACTCCCAAAGTAACCACCTTTAGTTTGACAAGTCCCATTGGCGGCTGAGAAGGGACTTTTAGAGTTTTAGGCAGTCCCGTTGAGGTGTCCAGCTAGAGCAGATGGGTTCATTATACTTTTGTACATGACACATGGCTTTAATTCTCCCTAAACTGAAACAGTGTTTTTTTAAAAACACCACTTCAATTTAGGAAGAACTAAACCCCCCTGTCATGTACACCTGTGTTGGAGACGGATACTTACCTGCCTCTCCAGTGGCAGGAAGGGGAGAGCGAACTGCCCTGAGCTGCAGCAGGGTTGTGGGGTTGGTGCTTCTCTCTATGGCAGTGGTGGCCCCCCCCCAGGCAGCACCCACCCACAGGCACCTGACTCAGGGAGTCCCAGGGGGCATCGCAGCCATGAAGGAAAGCACCGGGGCCCCGCATAGCTCAGGCAGGCAGGCTCGGGGGGTGGGGAGCGGAAAAAGATCAGGCTTGCCACCTTTTTTTTTTCCTTCTGTAGAGCCTGTCTTCCCGGGCTGCTGCCCAGCAGCCTGCACAATCTTCCTGCACAGCCCGTGAGCCGCACAGAGCCCAGTGCTTCCCTCCGCAGCTTCAGGGTTTCTAAACTCCTCGGAGGTATTTTACTTTGCAGTGCCTTGAAGTCATTTGCTGCATCCCAAAGTCATTTAAAGGGCATTATGCCACCAAATGTGCTACAGTGGCCAGAATTAATGTGCAATACGTCGCCGAATGTACAAACAGCAATGACATTAAACAGTGCAAAAGGCATTTAACCCAATTTAAACCTGCTTTAAAGTGTCATCTACAAACGCCCATTAACATGAATTAATTATTGCAATACTGAGTTGTAGTGTATTATTTCAAGATGCTTTAAGAAACCTGAGGCACAATAGCAATTTATAATGCAAGCATTCACTAATGTAAAAACTATTCGTCTTTGGCAATACTAACATTTTAGCCAATTAGGAGCTGTCATTTGGACTATTGGTTAATAGTAAAGAAATACTTTTCTCACACAATTCTTCTTACTTTCCTTGTCCCCCTTTCTTGAGGAGGGCAGGGATAGGAAAAGACAATGCAATGTTTCCCTTCAGCATAAGTTGTACATTTGTCATGGTGCTGGTACAGTAAAAAGTTGCTAGGAGGTGAGGAAAAGTACACAGGAATCACGTCAGTGAAAATGTTTTACATTCAAGTAGAGGCAACATGTCTGACATACAAAAGATGAGGCCGATTTATGTTGCAATTGTGATTACACAATCTTGCCAGGCTTTGCTTTTTTTAAAGAACTTAAAAATATAGTGGGCCAGATCCTTACCTGGTGAAAATCAGCATGTCACTATTGGCTTTGTTGGAGCCACACAGATTTACACCAGATGAAGACTTGATCTGCTGTATGCAGATGTCTCTATTCCCCTTTTTACTTTATCTGTCAAAGAAAGGGTAATAATCAGCAAGCTGGAAGCAATTACGTGCATGCGGGGAGGGGGTAGTTTCATAATAACTAACTTGATATGATTTCCTGTATGAAGCACAAGGAGAATGGAGCCTGATGACCTCTTTGTTTTGTAAAGAAACATTTGTTCAAATCTGTTTATAATAATTTGTCAAACTCTGGACAGGATCAACGTAAGCTCAACCCTCCCCTTGACACTGGTGGGAGATGCGCCGCTGACTTGGGGAGTATGGGTGCTATCAAAAGCAGAACTGAGCTAAATGTGGCTCTCCTTTATAGCTCCGTAAGTCTGAAGTCTAATAAAATCAATATGCCCTATTTACACTGCTGTAACTGAAAACAAAGTTTGGCTGAGTTTTCAACTATTTATAAACTGTTTCTGGCAGCAGTAGTAATGGGGGAGGGGAAGATTATTCATTGCAGATGCTTTGAGAAGATTAGCAGAGGTTTTTCTGGTGACAGTACAGGCGATTAGCGTAGACACTTCTGCAGAATGCTTTGTAAAATCTCATTTTTATTTCACTGTTTAATTCTCTGTGAATTTAATGGTGGTGAAAGGTACAGACCGACAGGCCTAGAAAGCTCAAAGCTTTAATGATATACAGGTAAAAGCGAAAACAAAGCCTGTGATCTGAAGTATGCCATTACCCTGCCAATGTCTTCCAACCCCAATCTGTAGCAAAATGTACCAGCCAACTTTACAGCACTTTATGGGGCCCTAAGAATGCTAACAGATCATTTTACAGTAATTTCTATTTGGTAAATCTCAGTTTTAATTACTGCAAAACACATAAAGATTGAAACAGGAGCTGAAAGGGGTAAAAGAAAGAAATACAATTGCAGTAAATTCAGTGATCACCTAAAAAAAAATCATTACCTTTTCTGAAGATGTTTTCTAATACTTCATATTACATTATTATTACAACCAAAAACCACTATTTGAATGTTTCTGTGTTTAAACACTGAATTTAATCTTACCTCTTAGGGTTGGCCTAAACACACTTTTGGCACAGACTTGACTTAATTTAGATATTGATATGGTGAAATATCAGTGCAAACCCTTACAAACGGATGCAGTATCACTGCTATAGATGTGCTTGTATTGGAATACTTTGTTTCTATGTGGAAATAGATTTCTAAATGGACATATACTTAAAGTGATACAAAAACCATAGGCAGACAAACACTAGACTAAAGGACACATGGCTTTGAAACATTCTTCCTTTACATCCAATTATATAGAGCAGATAAACTTTGGCAATGCCTTTTGGATAAAATTTTGCACAAATTTTCCATGAAAAGTTAAGGAACCTAAAATCTTAAATGTGTGCTAACACAAATAAACATGTAAAATCATACTACGGGTAAGCCCTACTACAACCAAACCATGCACAGTGACAATCAATTTCAGCACTTTAAATCTAGTGCTCTGGGGAGTCAGGGATGGATCAAAAGTTTCATGCTTATTCCAATCAGTCTGGAGACCCTCCCCCATTTTTCTCCACCCAGTTCCTCAACAGTAGCATCTGCTAGTTTCTTCTGGGAAAGGTCAGGTTGCCACTGCCCACACTGTTGCTTCCCAATTTCTTTTGGGTGCTTGAGAAGTAAGGTTAGTAGTGCTTCCCACAATTCTGTCTTCCCTTTGAAGTAGGGCACAATGATAGCTTTCCCAGTGTAGCAGGGATAAGCAAAGAGCTACTCCTTCTTGCTGCTTGTTTTTTTCCTTTTCTTCTGTCAGAAATACCTTTTCTGAAAACAAAATGCAAATGCTTATCTACTTACCCTTTTTATCAGGGGGATAACGATCATGTTCCCCCTGACACATCCCCGACCCATGTTTATTTTTCCATTATAGGCTATTATTTCTTTTGTTTAATTTTGTATTGGTATAAGGCATGTTTTTACTTGATTTTTTTAAAGTTTCCTAATTGTTAGTAAAAGAAAAACAATTATGTAACATCTAAAATTCTACTAGGAAATTTTACATTTACATTTACATGCTCACCTGTGCTGAAAAAGACTCTGGGAAGCCTTCACTTAAATCAATAATTGAAAAAAAAATCAGTTATATTATTTAAATTCCTTGCATTACATCACTCTATCCTGTTTATAACTATTAGAGAACAAGAATCAATGCCACATGAATTTTGTGACTAAACACAGAACCGATTAATTTAAAAGAGAAATTCAAAAAGTAATAAGAAAATCTGGTGCAGTTTCAATTGTAATAGCAAAAAGAAAATAACATTTCAATAGAAAATGTAAAGTAGTATCACATTAGCCAAATGAAAGCAGATGTTTTTCCTTGCAATTTCCCCCCTCTCCCAATCTTACTTTTTCAACTGTTCTTTCCCATGTCTTATTTTTTTTAATTGCCGACATTGCTGGATGAAGGGGAATTATTTTCATAATCTATTGAACATGAAGATGCCGTCTTGCTAACTGTAACGTAAACAGAAGGCTATGACTGTGAGTAAGGAATACACAGAAGATTAAATCTTAAACCACAAGTGTGTTTTCATATAATTCTTTAGGGGAAAAATAAAATTGTATAGCTTTACCAAACTATTTATAAGCAGATTATCTATCTGTTACAGTTTTCCATGAAGCGTCAGTAGTTCTTTGAAGTTAGATTTTTAGACAATAATTGTACTGTACATATGTTGTGGAAAATCAGGGATTAAGATGACACTGATTCAAGGAATGCTTTATGCTACAAGCTAATCAAGATTTAGAATCAAGAAGGCACCTCTCTTACCAAGTATGAAACTGAAGTTGACTGGGTGAATTTGGGAGATCAGTGTGCCATGCTCTACCCTCCGTGTATTCCTATAGATGACTACCAGAGATGATACTAGAGTTCATGGTCTATTCTGATACAATAGTTACAACTATTACCAAAATAATCTTTTATTTGAAGAAACATAAGGTCATATCCATCTTTCATGAAACTGTTAAAATAAGTGAGTTGAATGGATGGATGAATTTGACCTGTTTCACACTGCCATATAACCTGATCCTGCATATAAGACAGAGTTTAGTCAGTTCTTAACATGTAGGACTTAAGACTACAAACACTATACCACTGTAGCAGAGCTGAAGGACTGAAGTCTACTAATGTATCTGTACAAGGTAACTTGTTCATAGCCTGCTTCAAGTACATACAGTACCTGATTCAAATAATTGAATAAGCATATGGTCTTTTAGGAATACAGTTATTTGGCAAAAGAACAGCACTACGGCTGCTCTAACCATGGCCAAAAAAAAGACCAAAAAATCAGGGAACTGAAACTTGTTCCCTGAAAGCCCCACTATGACACCTCTCCCAGCTCATTGAGCCTGTCAAGTTTAATGTGAAAGCAATTATATACAGAAGCAATACACTTTAATATGAAACATTCAGATGCTGCACTTCTCTGAAGTAAACACTAATACTTTTGAAACATTCCTTCTAACATATTACTTAAAAAAGTAAAATATGATATTGTATTTACCAGTTAGGGGGACATATTTAGGAGCAGTAGCCACCTCACCAACTGACTGCTCTGTCACTATCCATTTCACAAGAATAAAGCAGTGAAGTTTCATAGATTTTCTAGATTTCATAGACATTAGGGCTGGAAGGGACCTTGCAAGATCATCGGGTCCAGCCCCCTGCCCAAGGGGCAGGAAGTCAGCTAGGGTCAAAGGATCCCAGCAAGATAAACATCCAAATGTTTCTTAAAAGAGTCCAGAGTAGGTGCTTGTACCACTTCTGGGGGTAGTCTATTCCAGGCCTTGGGGGCTCAGACAGTAAAGAAGTTTTGTTCAGCCTAAAATGGTCTTGGAGGAGTTTGTGACTGTTGGACCATGTTACATTTCAAGTTCACATTTCTGGAATGTTTTGGCTCACAGAGTCCATTTCATGTTGGAGCCTAGGTCTGACTCTCCTATTAAGTTTAACCAGCAATAATTAGTATGGGAATGATGGGTTTTCAGGAGAGAAATGCAAACACAAATGAAAGCTATAGAATGACTTTCAAAATGCTGTTGCTCAGCAAGGTCTCTGATTTAGTATCAGTTTAGCAAAACTGTTAATTAAAACTACTTACTTTGATTACTCTCATTAGTCCTGAAATTAAGAAGCTCCTATCAATGGCCCTCAAGAGCCTGCACAGACAGGATAAATTCTAATTACTAGACTGGTGTTTTTTAATTACCAATCGTAAAAGTACTGGGGGGAAAACTGCCATGATATTGTATTTGAAAACCACATCCTCCCTACTTTCTAGCTATCCCGCTCAGCCTCTGAGTGGGAGGGTTTAGTTTAGAGTGTAGAAAGTAGAGGCAGATAACCACATCCCCAATCTGCTGTCATCCTCGGAGAGCAGAATTTCTGACATGCCCTTCTGTTTATCAGAGAAGTGGTGAAAAGCAAAGAGGATGTAAGTAACCTCACTCAATAACAGGTGTGCTAACCAGAATTAGTCATAGGGGTTATAAGCCTACAGCCAAAACTTCCATTAGCCTTTTGGCAAACTTTGGCCATTGTCTGCACAAGGATATTGAGGAAAGTTAAAGTGAATCAACTAAAGTTTGAGGATAATGTGCTTAACATAAAGCATATTAAACCTTTGTGTGGATAATTTTCTGAAGGAGTAAAATGGTCTCAGTTTGCAAGTAATTTAACCCTTCTAAACTACAGCAAATTGAAAATAATTTATTCCAGAATGAGAACCCATTCTAAGGGTTTACTGTGCTTTAAAATGCACATGGATTGCATAGCTTTAGTGCATTTGTCATAACTTTTCCAAATGCCCACATACAGATAAGTGTTTTGTGTGTACAGCAGTTGATTTCAGTGGACATGTTGCCTGAATGGGATTGGCAGCTCAGTACACACCGATGCAGTTCAAGGGGGAACAACTTTTCAGGCTGTTTTGTGCCGTCCTGATCTGGGGCTGTTCTTGGAACTGGTGCAGCCCTTGACACATTTAAATGGCTGTTCCCAGCTGCCTTTAGGGACCAGTGACACCCAGAATCCTGGCAGTGATCTGCATGTCAGATTGTCTCTTCCTGTTCACAACACACCCTCTGTTTCTGATGCATGGCCACCACTGCCAAGGTTTGAGCACCTCTATGTGCAATATTTCTGCAAAGTAATTTGCATGTCTAATTTGCATACCACCAACAATATTGATTTTAAAAGTGAGTTATGGCTTTACTGCTGCTTACAAAATGTTGAATACAAACTAGTCTTTATTTAGAGGAGTCATCCTAGCACACACTGGCAGCAAAGATGAGGAAGTAAGCCTTTATTCCTGGCATCTGTGAAAAGAAACAAAGAGCAATTGTGAATGGCCAAGGTGACCAAGGGGATGGAGAAGAGTGTGGCTGCTGGAGACAGTGGAACCTTCCTAACAATAGCCAAGTTTTCTAAGAAGCCCATTAGCCCCTGTCCCTATGCCAGGGATGTATAACACAACCCAACTTGGGGCCAGCACTTCAGTGAGTTGGCTGCACAATGCAAGGAGGGGAGCTTGCCCCTGAGAACTGCACTGATAGCACCCATTCCCATGAGAGATAAGGACAGACAGGGCTAGACCAGACCCAATTGTCAGTGTTGGCAGCAATTAGTGATGGGCCGTGACTGTGGGGTAGGAAGATCTTGTTCCTCTGAGGAGATAGTGGGTCCCCTTCAGAGATATCCTGATATGATGATTACAGAAAAAGTATGTTTTCCACTAATGGCAGCCCCCTATTGGGAAATGTAACTTGTAAGGGGTCCTAAATAGGAATCTGAATAATGCATCCCTCCCCTGCACTGTCCCAGGGATATGTCCTGTCAGCCCTACCAATTTCCCTTATTAGCACATGCTTCTTCCTTAGGAATCTCCTCTCTCACAGATACAAGTACTCTTTTACTTCTCTTTCTCGCACACCCCAGCTCTTCACTTCCCTGGTGAAGCTAAGATGCTGTAACAGCATCTGGCTTTCTCTCCTGCAACCCCTCTTCCAGGTTCCTTCTGGCAAGGGCAGCCAGGATAGATGACAAGACACACCATGCATTTTACTAGCTCCCAGTGATGGACTGCAGCAACTGCAACCTAACCCAGCCTATTCACCTGGAATCTAGACTCCCGTCTGACATCTTTAGTCCATACCACAAAGTGATGCCAGCAGAGCTATGGTGGAGAGGGGTCCTGAAAAGATCATAGCCCCAGCCAACACAGCTCTGCCGGTAAAGCCACACATTTGGATGCACCTCTAGTGACAGAAGAGTTTCTGCTGGCAGAGCTTCTGTTGGTACTGGAGGTAGCATAGTCAATGTGTCAGATAAAAACACTTGCTACCATGTTTCACATCTCCTGGTGGCTGCATCCATAAAACTGTGACAACATCAGTCCTGCAAAGTAGACAAACCAGTAGTCTAAGTTGCAGGTATCTATTAAGGCAGGGGCTTTCAACCTTTTTTAAGGAGTATACCCCTTCTGGTAGCAGTGCCTAGATGCGGAGTGTGGGAAAGGGGCTGGCAGTGGCCAGACTTGGTGTGGGGGAGGGGGGTGGTGGCAGCCAGATGTGGAGTTAGGTGGGGCTTTCATGGTGTGGTGGCGGTGGCCGCTGCATGTAAGCACCCCGTCCCTGCATGTCCCTGCATGCATTTGGCTGGCCACACGGCACCTGTGCAGCCCGCAGATGGGAGCCACTGCCCTTGCCCCCCTCTGGCCTTACTTCTGGCATGCGGCAGCATAGGGTGGTAGGTAGTGACACTCTGTCCCCGCCCTTGTGTACCCCTAACTCCTTTCCAAGTACCCCCGGGGGTATGTGTACTCCTGCTTGACAACCCCTGCATTGAGTATGTGCAAAACTTTAGGCAGCTTTATGTAGCTTCTGTGCTAGGCCTTGTGAAGTCTTGCATAAACCTGTGCACTGCCTGCACTGGAAGAATTCTTCCCAAGCCAACTTTTGGCCTTTTCTTGTCCTTTTACATGAGTTGGGGAAGGGGTAGAATCACCACTCAAAGAACATGAAGCAACATCACATGAATCCATAGAAATTACTTCATCTGTTATTGTCTGTTCGGTATTTTGACCTATTCCCACTAAAATACCCTTTTCTAGTTTACTAAATAAAACCTCTCTCATAATTTGCAAGAGCTGAGCCTTATACACAGTTATGAAATGTGGATGCTGCAACAAAATTCTGTTAATTCAGAACATGAATGTCAAGTTGATGTGCTGAGATACGCAGGAATGAAAAATGTAAAATCCAACATATTTTTTAATATCTTTCTAGTACCAGAGTCATAAAATCACAGGATAATAGAAAATTAGAGTTAGAAGGGACCTCAGGAGGTTATCTGCTCCAACTTGCTTTGTCTCCCCAGATCTTAAAAACCTCTAAGAATGGAGATTACTCAACATCCCTGGGTAACCTGTTCCAATGCTTTACTATCTGCCTAGAGAGAGTTTTTTTCTAATATCTAACATAAACTTCCCTTGCTGCAACTTGAGAGCATTGCTCCCTGTTCTGTCATCTGCCACCATTAAGAACAGTCTAACTCCATCCTCATTGTAGGCACCCTTTGGATAGTTGAAGGGTTGTTATTAAATCCCCTCTCCATAGGCAGAGGGAGAAAAAAATATTGAGGGAGTGAGCGTGTGCACATGCACCACCCCAGCAGATAAGTCTGTGGGGGAAGGGGTAGGGGGAGTGTAAGGGCTGTTGTGGGGGTTGGAAATTGAGGCCCCAGTAGGGAAGGAGGGAGTGGGGCACAGGAGGACCCATTTACCCCAGTCCCTGCTCCTGCCTGTGCCCCGCTCCCTCCCTCACCACTGGGGCCTCAATCTGCCCTCCCCCCATGGCAGTAAGGGAGGGAGTGGGGCTGGTGCAGGAGCACACAGGTGGGGTGGGGCGTAGGATGGAGCTGAGTGGCTTGCCCATGGGTGCTAGGTGCGGGGGAGGAGGGTGGTGACTCCCACTACTGCATGCACCTCAGGAGGCCATAGAGTCCATGCCTCCCAGGATGTGTGTAGCAGCAGGAGCTGCACCCCCCGGATGAGCCAGTTGTGGCTAAGTCCTGCAACCCACCCTGGCTGTGCGGTGCCTGCCCCAGCTCTAGCCCCACTTTCTCCTTCACTGCTGTGTACATGCTCCTTTCTATTCCTGCTGCAGCTGTCAGAGGCCTGTGGCCGGGCTGCCTTGTGGCCCCTACCACTGCTCCGCATTTGGCAGCGCTAAGCCCTGTTCATAGATTCATAGATTCTAGGTTTGGAAGGGACCTCAGTGGCCCATCTAGTCTGATCGCCTGCCCCTGGCAGGCCAGAAAAGGGGCACCAAACCTGGGACCATGTTATCCTAACCAAGTGCCTGTCCAGTCTCTTGAAGACCCCCAAGGATGGGGCAAGCACCACCTCCCTTGGAAGCCCATTCCAGATCCTGGCAACCCTGACTGTGAAGAACTTTTTTCTAAAGTCCAGTCTAAACCTTGTCTCCAATACCTTATGGCCATTGTTCCATGTTGTTCCAGGGGGTGCCATGGTAAACAGATTATCGCCTACTTTGTGTTGCTCTCCCTTTATGAATTTGTACGCTGCCACAAGGTCCCCTCTCAGCCTTCTCTTGGAGAGGCTGAAGAGGTTAAGGTCCCTTAGCCTTTCCTCATAGGGCCTTCCCTGCAGGCCTCCAAACAGATGAATGGCTCTTCTTTGGACCCTCTCCTACCCCCTGCTTCCACTTCCTGTATGTTTTTTTTACCCTTAAGGTTAGCCCCCTGTTTTGCCACCTATGCCCCTCTTAGGCTTCCCTAATCCAAACTAAATAAGGCCAGTTCCCTCAGCCTCTCATTTTGGCCCTCCTCTGGACTCTCTCCAGTTTGTCCACAACCTTTCTGTGGTGGTGGTGGGGCAAATTGGACACAATACCCCAGTTATGGCCTCACCAGTGCCAAATGGAAGAGAATAATCACTGGCAACACTCCTACTGAGGCAGCCCAGTATACTGTAATCCTTCTTGCAACAAGGGTGCACTGTATCCCTAAGCAGTACTTTTATGTGACTCCCTAATTGTTTATTCACGTTTCCTTTTTATATTTTAGCTCATTGAAGAGTTCCTTGCTAAGCCAAGTATGATGTTCTGTCATACTTGCTAGTCTTTCTACACATTGGGATGGTTCATTCCTATGCCCTTGTAAGGTTTCTTTAAAGTACAACCAGCTCTCCTGGACTCCTTTCCCCCTCAGGTTGGTCTCCCAGCGAAGCTTGCTATCAGTTCCCTGAGTCAGTCTGCTTTTCTAAAGTCCAGGGTCCTTATTCTGCTGGCTGCTTTCCTACCTTCCTTCCTTTCCTCAGGACCCTGAACTCAATCATCTAATGGTTGTTGCTATCCAAGTTGCAATCCATTTTTATGTTCTTCACCAATCTTCCCTGTTTATAAGCAGCAGGTCAAGAAAAGCACAGCCCCCAGCTGGCCTCTCCAACACTTACACCAGGAAGTTGTCCCCAGTACTTTTCGAAAACTTCCTGGATTGCCTGTGTACTGTTATATTGCCCTCCCGGTCCCTCATGAGAACCACGGTCTGTGATCTGGAAACTTCCACTAGCTGTTTGAAGAAAGCCTCATCCACTTCATCCTCCTTGCCTGGTGGTCTATAGCAGACATCCATCACAAAATCACCCTTGTTGAGCTCCCTTCTGACCCTAACCCAGGGACTTTCAACAGGCCTATCTCCATACTGTGTCTCTGAGCAATCATATAGATCTTTTACATGAAGAGCAGCTCCTCTTTCTCTTTCCCCCTACCTATCCTTCCTGAACACTTTATACCCATTCATGACAGTGCTCCAGTTGTGAGCTATCACACTAAGTCTCTGTTATTTCAATTTTATCATAGGTCTGTGACTGTCCAAGGACTTCCAATTCTTCCTGCTTGTTTCCCAAGCTTCTTGCATTTATGTATGGACATCCGAGGTGACTAGCTGATTGCCCTACTTTCTCAGGAAGAATGAGAAGGCCTCCCCTGTTGCCTCCTCCAAGTCACCCACTTCCCCACTTACCTCAGGGCTTTGGTTTCCATTCCCTGATGAACCAATAGTTTCAAGCCCTCCTCACTAAGTTAATGAGCCTGTCTGTGAAGATGCTCTTCCCTCTCTTCATCAAGTGGATCCCATCTCTTCCTAGCAATTGTTTTTCTTGGAACAGCCTGTGGTTGAAGAAGTCAAAGCCCTGTTGGTGACACTTTCCACACAGCCATACACTGATCTGCAGGATGCATACACTGCTTCCCAGGCTCTCCTTGACTGGAAGAATTGAGGAAAATACCACATGAGCCCAATGTCTCCTTCACCCTTGCACCCAGAGCCTTGTGGTCACTTTTGGTCTGCTCAGGATCTGATCTTCTAGCATTATGTTGGAGTCCATATTGATGAGCAGCAGGGGTAGTAGTCAGAGGGCCAGATGAGTCTCAGTAATCCTTCTGTGACATCTCAGATCCAGGCATGCAGCAGAGCTCCTGTGACCACAGGTCAGGCTGGCACATGGATGCCTCCATTCCCCTTCAGAAGGAAGTCTCCAACCACCACCATCCATTGCTTCCTCTTGGTGGCAGTGGTCTTGATCCTCCCAACCTTGGGGAGGCCTGGTCTGTCATCTTCCACTGATGGAACATGTTCCTTCACCTCTGTTTTCCTGGTAAACTGCTGCAAGTAGGGATGAAGACTTCTGCTTGCTGCCAGAGGTCACATACTTCCAGCGTCCACCCTCCTGGGAGTCCATGTCTCTTCCTTCCCCAGCACTACCTCTGGAAGTTCTTCCTCAGCAGTCCTGGAGATCTCCTACACCACTGAATCAATTAACTTCTTATGGCTGAAGATGCTTTGAAACCTTGCCACCTCCTCCTATAGCTCTCTTACCTACTGTCTAAGGGACACCACCAAGAGGATGAATGGCGCATGCCCCTGGTGGCTGGGGGGGCATGACTGTGCTGGCAGCAGTGGGAGCACGGTGGCAGCAGCAAGAGCCTAGTGGCAATAAGTGAGGGAGCTCCCGCAGATGCCACCAGCACTGTTAGTGACAGGGGGCTGGTGGTGAGTGTGACCAGGAGTCGGCAACCACCCGCAGGCAATGCCAGCAGCATTGGCAGTGGCCAGCAGCGATTATGGACCACCCACAGGTGCTGCTGGCGGTGGGGTATTGAGTAGCGAGCGCCTGCAGGTGCTGCAGACAGTGCCAGTGGTGCCTTTTTGCAGGGGGTGCACTGGTACGCTCAGGGGGTGCACGTGCACTTACATGCACCCCTTATACATCGCCCCTGACCAAGAGGCACAGTTCACATCACAGGCACTCTCCCACCTGGCTGTCACTGGCAGGAACCTGCAAGCCACAGTCCCCACAGCACCACCTGGATGGAAGCCTCGATGATAAGCAGGTTCTGCCTGGACAGAAATCTTTTCAGTAACAAAATTAATAGTCCTTATAAAACTATGCTGATGAAATGAAGATTATTATCCAAAAGTATCTGGATCCTGGGTCCCTATGGTTTCAAAGAATGTTAAACATCTGACTTTAATTCAGGCCATTGGGCCTTTTAAAGATGAAGGGGTAGATCTTTAACTAATGTAAACCAATTAAAATCCACTGAAGTCGCATCTTACTAGAAAGGATCTGGCCTAGAACATTGGTCCAATATTTTTATCCATTTAACTGAATATTTTTGCTTATCAATGCCTTCTGATAGTGCCAAAGTGTACTCAGCATTCACTGTTTTCTGAACAATTCGAAGGTTTCAGGAGAACCTAATCATTCCCAGTTCAATGTCATTTCTTGAGAAGTACTTGCTGTACTCTGTATCTCATCTGAAGATAAGAAAGAAAACAGTGCTTTCTGAAGATAACTAGTTTACAGGAACAGCTTTTATATTAAATGATCTTTATTCTTATTGGGCCTGTGATTTTTCCATTTTCAGTCAAACATGAAAAAAGCCTTTTTTTCTAACACATACTCATCTCAGAGAAAATGTATTGCTTCCAAAGCCTTCCTGGACAAATATGGTATCTGACAACCCCAGTGCAACAGTTGCCTTTAAATTCATACGAATCAGAGATACAATAATAAATAACAAACTTTCATTAGGATAGAAAAGTATGCAAAGCATTCCTATGACAGCAGGACAGAATCTTGGTTTCCAGGGAGCTGAAGTCAGTCCAATACCTGCTTTGAGCATCATATGCATGGTGTAGATACAGTTACAGAAATACAACACATATTCTTACAGAACTTCATTAGATTGGAATGTCTTTCAAGTGATGTTTGTAGCTTGTTTATTGCTGGCCTCAATAACTGGAACAAAACCAATTTCAGCATCAACCATTTCACACAACAGGTCCATCTATACCACAGACTGCAGACATGCCAGGATTACTTTAAATCAGCTTGGTTACTACAGTTTTGGCTGCACAGAGGCCCACATGAATTATTTTAGCCTCCTCAGAATGGCAGACTAATCTGCTATTGAACTCCATGCTACTGCAGAAAGACTGCTACTGGCATGAGGGAGCCCATTTAAAGCCACCATGTGTATATTTATACTACAGGGCAGCCTGCAGTGTGACCCTCTGAGTGATGACACAGGTAGCACAATACAGGTATGTAGCAGAGCACTAGAGTGCTTTAGTGGCACCAGTAATAAGGACAGTTGCCAATTAACAGGGCAGCACAGGTGAGGGTTGCTAGGGCAACTAATGTTGGTCAGCTGGCCAGAAGAGGGCAGGGCCGGGCCTTTATAAACAGCCCAGGCTAGCTAATAGTTCCTCTCTGGCAGTTGCAAGAGCAGGAGCTCTGTGGGTGACCTGAGCCTGGGTTGATGGTTACAGCCTGACCACTGTGACTGGCTGCAATGATGCAGGGGTAAAGGGAACTTTGACGGAGGTAAGACAGGGCCAGCATAGAGTGGAGCTGGGTTTATGAGCTTGGGGGCTCATGATTGCGTTATGAGCCGGTAGGCTTCTTGTTCATGTTGCAGCAGCTTGGCTTGTGGTTTCATTGCCGTTACACTGGAGGACCGGGTGAGGCTGTAGGGGTGTGAGGAGGTCTCACAGGAGCTCCCCAATAATCTGGGGGCCCTGGGTGCCCAGTAGTGGCACAGTGAGCAGTGCCAGTGGGGCACAGCTGTTTGCACCGGAGAGGCGTGGTGTGTGGGGTTTCAGACCCCAGCCTGTGAGGGTGGTATTTTGCCCAGTGGGGCAAGCGACCCACGAAAGGGTCAAGGGGCCAGGCATAGCTGCAGCCACCTGAGCCCCAAGCACAGGAAACATGCGGTATAGGCCCCAGAGGGGGGGGGCAACGAGCATGAGAGGTGCAGCACAGGCCCCAGGGAGGGTGAGGGCTCAGCTTTGTTTGGGGGTGTGTTGGCCCAGCCCTGGAGCTAAAAGGGGGCAGCGAAGAGCCCCGGAGCTAGTGGGGTATCCCGACCCCAGCCCAGCAGGGCAGTATCGGGAGTAAAGCCTGACTAGGGCGTAAGACCCCAAAGGAGGGTCAGGGGGCCAGGCATAGCTACGGCCACCTGAGCCCCGACCGCGGGAAGCATGGCATAGGCCCCAGAGGGGGCAACGGGTGTGAGAGGCGTGGCTTAGGCCCCAGACAGGGGGTGCTGGTGGTGAAACCAGCTCAGGGGTGCC